>NC_071398.1:48485323-48655344 GCF_022682495.2 Desmodus rotundus
GCTCCCACCAGTGCGCCCACCATAGGAAATTACCCCCAAAATAAATTGCGTTTTTTAAAAAGGATTTTAGCCCAGGCTGGTGTCACTCAGTGGATTGAGCATGGGCTGTGAACCAAAGGATCACCAGTTCAATTCCCAGTCAGGGCACATGCCTGTGTTGCGGGCCAGGTCCCAAGTGGGGGCCATGTGAAAGTTAACCACACATTGATATTTCTCTCCCTCTCTTTCTCCCTCCCTTCCCCTCTCTTTAAAAATTAATGAATAAAATTTAAAAAATAAATAAGCTTAAAAAATAAAAATAGAAAGGATTTTATTTATTTATATTTTTAAAATATATAATCTTTATTACATTTTTTCCATTACCATTAAGTCCCCTTATACTCCCCTCCCCCATTTACTTATTTTTAGAGAGAGGAGAAGGGAGAGAGAAATATCAATGTGTGAAAGAAACGTCAATCAGTTGCCTCTCGCATACCCCCAACCGGGGGTCAGCAACTCAGGCATGTACCCTTTACTGGAATCAAACCTAGGACCTTTCGGTTTGCAGGATGACGCCAAACGCACTGAGCCATGCCAGCACAGCAAAACTGTAGTTTTATATACTAGGAAGTCCTCCAAATACTAGACATTGTAGTGTTTAAATATGTTTACGTTCTGCAGAGAACATTCAAGAGAAGTAGGGGGTTTTAGACACCCTGACACCAGAGACCAGCAGAGCAGGAGTCCTAGGTGTCTAACAACTTCAGGAGCCACGCCTTCCTATTTATTCAGTATTTTATTTTAGAGAGAGGAAGGGAGAGAAGCATCAGTCTGTTGTTCCATCTATCCACACATTCCTTGGTTATTCCCATATGTGCCCTGACCTGGGATTGAATCTGCAACCTAGGTACATTGGGACAGTGCTCCAACCAACTGAGCCACCTGGTCTAGGCCGTGCATTTACTTTTCAACTGTCTATTTTATGAGTTCTATCTACAGATGAAGCCTTTCCCTTGAAAACTTAGCATCCAAGTTGAGATGTGCTTTGCTCTGGCCGGGCAGCTCAGTTGGTTAGAGTATCATACCGATACACCAGGGTTGCGGGTTTGATCCCCAGTCAGGGCACATACAAGAATCACTTGATGAATCAACCAATAATAAGTGGAACAACAACTCTCTCATCAATAAAAATAGATAAATAAAATAGACTGAAATGCACTTAAAGGTTTTTTTAATGTTGTATTTATTTAAATTTTAAAGGTGGACGAGGGAGAAAGAGAAGGAGAGAAACATTGATGAATGAGAGGAACATCGATTGGTTGCTTCTTGCACACCCCCAACTGGGGACTTGGCCGGAAACCCAAGGCTTATGCCCTGACTAGGAATCAAATCGGCAACCTTTTGGGCTGCAGGGCGACACTCAATCCACTGAGCCACACCAGCCAAGGCACATTTTTGTCATTTTCAGCCACCAAGATTGTGAGGATTTTTAAGGCAGCCCTAGGAAGCTTATACAGCTAGATGTCCCACCTTTGCTTGGAGTGAAATTATTTCTCTAACTCTGTCCCACAGCTTATTCTGCAGGCAACTTGATCTTTCAATACCTCATAGATTCCATTCTGACCAACTGCGTGGACGACATCATGTTGATAATACCTAAAAAACAGGAAGGAGCAGATTGATACACTGTATGTCTTATCAAGATACACACAGGCCAGCCCTGGCTGGATGGCTCAGTTGGTTGAAGCATTATCCTCCTACCCCAAGGTTGTGGGTTCAATCCCTGGTCAGGGCACCTATAAGAAGCAACCAAGGAATGCAGAAATAAGTGGAACAACAAGTCTCTTATCTCTCCCCCTCTCTAAATTAAAGAATAACAGAGCGCATGGGAGATAAACCCGAGGAAAATGGGGAAGCCGGCCATGGCAGGGGAGTTACTGAGAACACAACATCTGAGGACAGTGGGAATATTGCACATATCCAGATGAATTTACTACATCTTGAACCCTTTGTCACTAACAAATGAGGCAAAATCTTCATTCTTTAGCCTGCTTTCTTCTCACGTAGAAGACACGCATGAATAACAGTATTTACTGAATATGGAGAGATGTGTGTAAGAATGTGCCTTCTGCGAGCCGTTCTAGTGAATTATCAAACCTGGGAGGGGGTCACGGGGACCCCCACTCAGAAGTAGGGGAGGCCTGGGAGTTGCACTTGGTGTCTGAAGCCAGGAGTGGCCTTGGGGCACTGAGCCCTTGACCTGCGGGGGTCTGACGCTACTCCAGGTGAGCATACCCAGACTCAGAATTAAATCGAATCACTGGACACTCAGCTGCTGTCCCAAGAGCTGGAGAATTGGTTGCTGGTGTCAAACGAAGAAACACACTCTCACATAGGGTGTCAGGAGTAAAAAAAACAGTTCACCTGTATCCCAGGGGTAGGCCCCACCCCTCAAACTCTCTCCCGGAGAATGCTATTAAGCCATCTGGTAGGTCGACAAGATGAGCACTCTATGGCTCTCCATCAGCATCTTTCCCTGGCCTCCCGGGTGCTTGCTTAATGGGCTCATCCATAGTGATTCATCAAAGTTTAACCAGCTAGGTTACTGATACAGACCATGGCCCACCTTCCTGGCAGTAGCAAGCAGTGCTAACCGCCCCCGCCCCCACTATGGATGATTTCTTACTGAGACCAGCCAAATACCTGGGTCATCAGAGGATTACATGGAACTCCTTCCACCATGGATGGGGCAGCAAGGTTCTTCCTCCCTAGGATAATTTTATCTCCGGGCTGTATTTGCTTTTCTAGCCTTCCACGCTGCTGCTAACGGCAGCACCTGGGCCTGCACTCAATGGCGCTATTCACCGTCTCAGAACCCACACAATATCGCTTCTGATCAGGCAACTCAGTTTAGGAGGAAGTCAGTGGGCGGGTCCATGTACCCCATCACCCCGAAGAGGCTCGCCTCAGAGAACAGACGCACGGCCTGTTTGAGGCCTGGGCTACATACAGGGCCAGGCCGCAAGCAGCATCGCGGGGGTCAGGGTCTTGTCCTCCGGGATGGGCAAACACTCTGAACCAACCTGGGAACCCGAAGGTTTCATTTCTCTGGATCACACCCAATGACTCATTCTTTAAATGTTTGCTTCCTGTCCCCCTGCCCTGAACTCTGCGGCTGTGGGTTTTAATGCCTAAAGGGGAAAGGGTTTCTACCAGCGAACACAAGAGTAGAGCATAAGTTGTGCTGGTGTGGACCGCCCCAGCACTTTTTGGGGTATCTCAGGAGGGCCACCATGGGGTCGGGGAGAGAGTGTGACTGATTTGGGCAGGAAGGAGAGGATGGGGAGATACTGCTGCCCTGGGGGCCAAGGGAAGGTGTGAATGGGGTTTGGGGATGTCCCTGGAGAACCTCTAACTGATGCCACGTCTTGATTCCTATCTGTCCTGATGTGGGGTTCTTGAGGACCCCTTCCCTACGCAGGGCGCAGAATAACAGAGGATCTGGGCCTACCCCTTTTGCAGGGGCACAAAAATGGGCACACAGGCCCCACATCCTACCCACCCCTCCATTTCTGCAGAGCTCTCAGCGTCCAGGTACCATCCCCCCCAGCCCCTCCCACCTCTGTAGAGCTTGCAGCCGGGTTTACCGAGCTCCCGGACCCCTTCCGACCCCTCCCTTCCCTACTGGAGCTGCTTTCACCGGGGGGCTCGTTCTCCAAGCCTCCTCTGTCGCCTCCTCCAAGCACCCAGCGGCAGCAGCTAGGTCAGCTCGCGGTTAGCTCGGTTAGCTCGGCGTTGCAGAGCATCTGCATCCGCCACTAAGCCCCGCCCCGCGACGGCGGTGAGCCAGGCCGCGCCGAGGACTACAGCAGAGCGCGGTGAGTGCACCAGGCGGGCAGGGAGGGACCCAGGCGGCCTGGACCCCGCCCCGCCTGACCCAGGGCCCGGCAGCCAGGCCTTCAGCTCCCGCTGGCTTCTTTGCTCTGCGGCGTCAGGGCCCAAGAGCCGTCCGTAGAAAGGACCCCACAGCCCCGCCCTGCTCGGGGCCGAGCAGACCCGCTCTTCCCGCCCCTCCGCTCTTGCAGGAACCTGGAATCTGGCGCCCCCAGTCCCCGTCTTCACTAAGCTTGTGAGCCCCTCCCTCTTTCCAGGAGCCAGGAATGCAGGCCAAAAATATCTCTCCCTTCCGGACCCAAGGGGCTCCACTCGCAACCGCATCTGCTCTGGAAACCCTGACGCCCGAGCTTTGATTGATTGCTCTTCCAAGCCAAGGGTCTGGGTCCCCAGCCCGGGCGTCTTGTGGAACCCGGGAGTCGGTGCCCCCAACTCTTACCACCCTACATCCCAGGAATTTTGCTACCAACACCCCTTCCCCCACCCTACGGACGGTGACATCGGGGACCCAGGGGTCCAGCCCGCCAGTCCTCGCACCGCGTGCCCCAGTGGAAATAACGATCAGGGGACCCTCGGATCCTTAAGCACAGGAATCCGACCACTGTTCTTTTGGGGACCCAGGAGTCGGGGACCTCAGCCCAGAAACCTCCTGAAAGCTAGGGGTCGGTACCTCTTTCCTTTTTTAGAGACCTAGGAGACAGAGATCCTAGACCCTATTAAACTGAGGCCCAGTCGCCAATCCCCTGCGACCCAGATGTCCCAGGATTTCATCCACCCTGACAGGCTGGCCTGGGGCAGACGGAGGGAGGGGCCACAAGGCCGAGGGGAGAGCGAGGTGACATGGGGGCGGGGACCTGAGCTGAGGGTCTCTGTCCTAAACAGAAGCTAAACAGGCGGGTTGCCATGGCAACGGCCTTCCGGGGCCTCCCCTGGAGACTGCCCTGGAGTTGTGCGGGGGGCGGGGGAACCGACCCCAGGAACCCCCCCTCTTCCAGCTGCTGTGTCTTCCTGTTTTGTTACCATGGCGACAGTGACTTCAGCCCTCCACTCCCCGCCACCATGGGTGGGGCGGGAGAGTAGGGGTTCAATTATTCCCCGGGGGCGTGATCTTTGTGTTGGCTCCGCCCTGGGGCGGGGCGGGGATAGCCCTGGTTCCCCGGAGTCCTGTTCGCGACCAAAGCCCTGCGCTCCGGCCCCGCCCCCGGCCGCGCCCCACTCCTTCCCCAGCCCGCCATCCCCACCCAGTCCGCAGACCCTTCTAGTCTGCAGCTGTCGCCTGTGCTTCATTCAGCTCAGCAGCCACAAGCCAGTGAGGTGAGGCTGCGGTGATTCCGAGGGTGGAAGCGGCGGTCCAGGATTCTTGTGTGCAGGAGGAGAAATGGGCTGGGATTCAGAGTGTCTGAGTCCCTAGAAAGACTGAGGCTGGGCCAGACTCGGGTTCTGGAGAGGAGAGGGCTGGGGACCTGGACTCCCTCAGGCCCTACGTCTGAACGGAGAGGGGGAACAGAGGCCTAGAACCCCCAGATCTGAGGGAGGAGGGGCTGGGGGCCTAGACCCCCGGGCCTGAGGGTCTGGATCCCCGGGCCTGAGAAAGGAGGGGCTGTGGGCCTTGACCCCCGGGTCTGAGGGAGGAGGGGGTGGGGTCCAGACTCCTGGGTCTGCGGGAGCAGAGGGATGGGGACTCCTAGGATCCCGGTTTGGAGGAGCTGGCATGTGGTCCGGGGAGGTCCTCAGGAGGCGGGGAGCTTGGACTGGGAATCCTGAGTTTGGGAAAGAGAGTGGCTGGGGTTGAGAATTATCGACCTCCCAATCTTGGGGACAGAAACCGAACTTGGACTGGAAAGGCCCGGGCCGAGGTCCAGCGTCGGTGCTCCGAAGCGCGGACGGAGCTGGGGACCTGGGCAGTCGGCGCACTAAGGCCGAATGAGATCGAGGCTGAGGCCAGCGTCCCCGCGCGTGGAGAGCACGGGCTGGGATCCCCGTGTGCGATCCTCAGTCTGCAGAGAGGCGGGGTGGGGTGCTCGGCCCGGAGCGGGGGAGATGGCAGGCTGAGGCCCGGGGAGTCCTGAGTTGCGCCGAGAAGCCGCAGGGGTGTTCCTTTCCCTCCTCCGGGGCGCGGCCGCCCATTTCTGAGCTCCGGGTCAGGCCATTCCCAAGGTGGCCCCAGCGTTAACCGCCCTCCACGCGGCATCGCGGGAGTTTTGGCCCGTTCTCTTCCTACTGGGCAGTCCGGATTTCCTCCTAACGGGTCCTCGAGGGAGGGGCGCGGGGGCGGCACCCTACAGGTGTCCCGGGACACCTCCCTTCCTGGAGTTGCTGGGTGGTGTGGCTGCGTGTCTCTGTGCTCGGTTCCTACACTGAGCCTCCCGCCAGGCGGACCCAGGGATCAAGGTTCCCGGGCACTCCTCTTGGGGGCCCGGCGTCCAGCCCATCCTCCTAGGGACCCAGAACTCACATGTTGAACGGCCCAGAAATGTGGGTTCCAAGCCTTCCAACTAGAACCTGGAGTCCAGGTTCTCCGCACCGCCCCGCTTTTCCCTAACCGACAAGCGGGGCGGGTCATCCCCGAGGCCGGCACGTGGCGGGGGTCCCAGCGCCGCCTCCTGTCCCGCGCCACTGTACTGCTGTGTGGGCTGACTTGGAGTCCTTATAAGGCCCGGAGACGCGGCGCCGCCTGGCCCGCCGCCCAGCAGCCCCACCGCCCCGCCCCCGCCTCTGCCCAGGGCCCTCCCCCGCGGCTGCCGGGGGGGCGGGGGGGGGGCTGGGTGACGCCCACGCTCGCCCGCGGGGCGTGCCCTTTCGCTTTGCAGCCTCGGTTTCACCCCCGCGGTTTGGCGACTCAGGAGAAAGTGGGGTTGCGCTGGGGTCACCCCACCCAACTCCGGCTCTGCCGGGAGGTGCGCCGGGGCTGATGCAGCGGAGTCTCCTAGGCGGTTGGGGCGAGCCTCCCACCGCGGCCGGCGGGCCAGCGGCCTGGGAGGGCGGGGCTGGGGCTGAGCTGGACGCTGAGGTTCTCCCTCCCTCTGAGGCTCTGACTAACCTTTTCCAGGTGTCTGACTTCATCCGCCTCCGCAGCCGGATCTTTCTCTGTCGGGGTCCTGAGCTAAGACCGCTGGTGAGTGGACTGGGGGCCTGGACTCCTGGGTCTGAGAGGGTAGGGGTTGGGGTGGTGGGAGGATGAGACTGGGGTTCGATTCCTAGATCCTGAGGAAAGTACCTGGGAGCTTGGGTTCCGAGGAGTGGGGCCCCAACACCTGTGTTATGGGAGGAAGGAGTGTGTCGTGGAGCTGGGCTCCTGGGTCCTCAGGAAGCTGCTGTGCAGGGATGACAGGGTCCGAAGTGGTTAAAGCTTCTTAAATTGGCCCCGGACGCTGGAAAGAGGAAGCTTTAGTTCCCTGTGTCTGAGAGAGGCCTTCTGAGCTTTTTAGGGATGGCAGCTGAGATGTGAGGCATTTCAAAGGCCTGAGGGAGGATCTGATCCCCAGCGGGTTGGGGACGACGCTGGGGACTGGATTCCTGAGGCTGTAGGTTCCGGAGAGAGGGAAGCGGGAAGCTGATTTCCCTGGGTGCAGGTGTCTGGTGTGTTCTGGGCTGAGGGCCCAGGATCCCAAAGTCTGAAGCTGTATAACGAACAGGACAGGGAAGGCCTAGAGATTTCAGTGGAAAGGCCAGGGCACTGAACTGCTGAGAATCTGGGAGCTGAATTTCATGAAGGTGGGGGTCTAGCTGGCTGCGGCCCTGAGGGGGTTGGATTTCCTGTGGCAGAGGGGGATAGGCATGAGGAAGCCCCACTTCCTTTGGGTTGAAGTTCTCAGACAGAACTCCCAGGCAGGAGGAGTCAGGCTCATGATCTCTGAAGTGAGGGGGGAGGGGGGCGCCGAGGAGGGTGCCAGAGGCTACAGCTAGTTCCAGGGACTGGCTGGAAGCTCTGATCAGATGTGAGTGATGAGGATGATCGCGGGTGGAGGAAAAGTCCCGAACTTTTGGAGGCTGGAAATATCTAGGCCTATTTGGTGAAGGAGGAAGTTGGAGATGAGTGCTGAGATGCAGAGCCCTGGGCACTCAAAAAGGGGGAAGCAGAGAGAGAGAGATGGGTTGTTTAGAGGACAGAGCCTCTTCTCTTGGGGTGGGTGGGGGGGGGCAGGGGAAGGGATGCTTTAGAGCCTGGTCTTGAATGCTGGGTGGCTGAGTCTCTGGGGCAAGGAGGGCAGCCTTGGGTGTCCATTGGAAGAAAGCTCTGTGGTTATTTATTTCTTTATTTATATTGAATTTATTGGAGTGACATTGGTTAATGAAATTATATAGGTTTCAGGAGTACAATTCTATAATAACATCATCTATATATTGTATTGTGTGTTTACCACTTCAAGTCAAGTTTCTTCCCGTCACCACTTACCCCTCCTTATCCTCTCCTACCTCTTCCTACCCCTAGAAGCTCTGTGGTTTACAGGAGGCGGGTTACAGGGAGAGGAAAGGAGTGTCTTGACAAGGAGAGAACTGGGGGCCTGGACTCCTGGGTCTGACCTGAGAGGTGGGACACCTGAGGCCAGAGGGGCCTGGGACCTGGTTGACCAAGCCATCCTAGTAGGCCTGGGACTGTCCCACTTTGAAAACTGAAAGACCTACATCTGGGAAACCGACTCCCCCCGCACCCCCCCAGCTACAGTCCGGGTTCCTTTGTCCCCCTGGGATAGGGGGGCAAAGAAGCTGGGAGCCTGGATTCTCCTGTTTGGAACCTCCTTAGGACACTTTCTTTCCCCCTCCTGCAGCCATGCCGGTGACAGTGACCCGCACCACCATTACAACCACCTCCACGTCATCTTCAGGCCTGGGCTCCCCGACCATCCTGGGGTCCCCTCGGGCACTGACCCAGCCCCTGGGCCTCCTCCGACTGGTACAGCTGTTTTCCACCTGTGTGGCCTTCTCGCTGGTGGCCAGCGTGAACGCTTGGGCAGGGTTCGCCGGTAACTGGTGTATGTTCGCCTGGTGCTTCTGCTTCGCCGTGACCCTCATCATCATCATTGTGGAGTTAGGTGGGCTCCAGGCTCGCTTCCCACTGTCCTGGCGCAACTTCCCCATTACCTACGCCTGTTACGCCGCCCTCTTCTGCCTCACGGCCTCCATCATCTACCCCACCACCTACGTCCAGTTCCTGTCTCATGGCCGCTCCAGGGACCACGCCATCGCCGCCACCTTCTTCTCCTCTGTCGCTTGTGTGGCTTATGCCACCGAGGTGGCCTGGACCAGGGCCCGGCCTGGCGAGATCACTGGCTACATGGCCACGGTGCCAGGCCTGCTCAAAGTGGTTGAAACCTTCGTGGCCTGCATCATCTTTGCCTTCATCAGTGAACCCAGCCTGTATAACAACAAGCCGGCCCTGAATTGGTGTGTGGCCGTCTACGCCATCTGCTTCGTCCTGGCCGCCGTGGCCATCCTGCTGAACCTGTGCGACTGCACCAACGTGCTGCCCATCCCCTTCCCCACTTTCCTGTCTGGGCTGGCCCTGCTCTCTGTCCTCTTCTATGCCTCCGCCATGGTCCTCTGGCCTCTCTACCAGTTCGACGAGAAGTACGGCGCCTATCCGGAGCGGTGGAAGGATGCTAGCTGCAGGAGCAACCACAGCTCCTATGTGTGCTACTGGGACCGCCGCCTGGCTGTGACCATCTTGACAGCCATCAACCTGCTGGCTTATGTGGCCGACCTGGTGTACTCGGCCCGCCTGGTTTTTGTCAGGGTCTGAGGCTCTGACCAGGAGCTCCCGAATCCCACTTCTTTCCCCAGGTGTCTTCACTGAGTTCTGATTTCCTCTGATGTCCTCTTCCTGGGTCCCTCTCCTTCCCATTCAGCTCACTGTTTCCTGTCTCTTCCACCTGCTCCCCCCTGTCCTGATGCTCTGTTTCCTCCCTTTCCTGGCTTTTTTTTGGTTGCCCACATCCTGTTTTGCCTTTCTCTTCTCACTCTCTTTTCTACTTAGTCTGTTGCTCAGTTCTTTTCTGGCCATCCTGTTGGTGTTCTCGCCTGCCTTCTTTCCTGACTACTTCCCACTTTCCTTCTTTCGATTTCCTTGGGAGCCCTGAGACTTTTATGTTCGCCCCCCACTGCCATCCCCCCACTCCAAAGGTGCTGAGCTCCACATCCCACACCCCTTCGCAGCTGTTCAGACCCTGGGCCCCTTGAGGGGCCTCATTGCCAAAGCATGTGCCCACCCTGGCTGTGCCTTAGTAGGTGTGCGTGTATGTGTGTTTGTATGTTTGGGGGGGGGGTGGGTAGCTATGGATTGGGCTCCCTTTCTCCAAGTGGAAGGGGGTGAACAGTGTACCTGTGTTTTAAGTTAAAAAAAAAAATCCCTGGAGGTTAATCATTTTTAGTGGATGGGAGGCTTAAATCACAGACCCCGAGTCCTTAGGCCCTGCCTGACACTCAGCCTCACCAGAGATTGGCTCCAGAATTTTTGCCAGGCATAGTAAAACCCTGTGCCTAGAGGCCCTCTTCAAGGAAGCCGAGAGTGATGGATGCCTTCCACCCCAGCTGCTCTCTGGATGTCCAGATGCCTGAAGTGTTTGTGAGGGGCAGGCATGTGGGGGCTCCAGCTGTAGTAGTAAAAACAGCGTGTACTGCCTTTGCTGGGAGGGGGAGAAAATGGCCACTGCAGGCCTTCCTTGGAATGGTAACCTGGGTTTTTTGTTTTCTTCTTCCTGTCATGAGGGCAAAAATTACTGGGTGGTCCTATTCTTAAAGGGGAAGTTTCTTGTCCATTAAAAAGAAAGAATTTGTGGGTGGGTTGGGTCAGTGGGGATTGCTGTCGCCCTAGTAAGGGTTTGCACTGCTTGAGTGTGTGATACACACACGCACGCATGTTTCTGTGCGCTAGGTGCTTCCTGCTACTTCCCGCTTCTCTGGAACTCACACATAACATGATATATATATAAATATAAATATATATTTTATTTTTTTTAATTCCCTGGAGCTTCTGGTTCCCGTCAGCCTCTGCTGTCAGTTATAGAGAGAAGCCTTGTCCCTTCCTCCACTCCTACACCCTTAATGTTCTTTATTTTATTTTTTACCTCAATATAAAGAGAAAAGGAAGACTTGGGCTTTCGTTATTATTGGGGAAGGCTCCAGGAGGGTAGGGCAAGGCCCAAATTCCTGGGTCTAGTGGGAGGAGGGCGTGAGGCCAAGACAACTTTGGCCTCATCAGAAAAATTCTGGCTGACTCTGGATCTTCCAAATTACTCTCTCAAACCAGGAAAGCTCCTTAGGATAGAAACGAACAAGATTTCTCCATCCTTGGAGACCCATGACCACCTCAGAAATATAATGCCCGATCTGAGTGCAGCATCTTCCAAAATTAATTCTTGCAGATTCCCTATCTCAGTAGTAGCCTCTCAGAGCTGAGAACCCAGACACTTGTTCTTCCTGGCCCCTTTCTCAGTCAGTTGCTAATCAACCACTGTTTTCTCCTAAATTATATATATAATCTGTCCCGTCTCCCAGGTGCCTGACCCAGCTCAGGTTTCATTTTGTTGCACCAGAACTATTGTTCCAGTCTCATCCTTGACCATCCTACCTCCAGCCCTTGGGTGCTCCCAACATCCAGGTGGGATCCTACCCTCCCCTGTTCACGTCCATCCATATCCCACTCCACCTAGCCTACAGGTAACACCAAAAACCCTTCAGTCCGGCACTGAAGGCCTTCAGGATCGGACCCTGCCTACCTTCCACTCTCAGTTCTAACCCCCCTGTCACACTGGGTCAATAGACGGCCTTGGTAAAGAGCAAATGAGTCTGTCCCACAGAAAGTCATCCTGCCCCTTCAGACTGAGAATCATAAATATATAAATCAGGAAATTCCAGAATCGTGCCACCCATTTTCTGCACCTACACCTGCAAAAGCAGTTGGGAAGAGAAGCTGCAAAGGTGGGGAGGGTCTCGCCAGAATAGACTGGGAGGACTGCTTAGAACAGAGGCACCCCGTTTTGGTGAGGTATAGCCTCTTCTGATCGCTGCAGTGTCCACCCCAGAATCCTGCATCTACCCCTGCCTCCTCAAAGGGTGTTTCCTACCTTCCAAGCTGGGGGTGTCTTCCCAACCCGCACCCCATGATTGAACCCCTTCTGGAAGGACCGCTCGAACCCCGGGGGTGAAACGTAGGTGACCGGGAAGAACTCCGGGAGCATGGGAACCGAGCGCGGTGGGATTCTGAGGCCAGTATCCAGGGCCACTCTCGCCCCCATCTGCTCTGGGGCAGGGCGGACGCCTGGAGGTGGCTGGAAGGCGAGAGCTCCCAATATTGAGGGTAGGAGAGACTCGGATTTTCTTGCCCCTCTAACGAGTTTGGGAAAGGGTACCCCGGCCGGAAGGGGTACCCCGACCCTGAAAAGTCCTAGACCAAGTACCGTGGGAGTCCTGAGTCGCCAGGTGCCGCAGCAGCACCCCATTCCGCCTTGCCTCGCGGAGCATGCCGGGAAAGGAAGTTCTCGGCCGCGTCGTGACCGCAGGCGGTCCGCAGGCTCAAACTACATGTCCCAGGGTTCATTGCGCTGCTGCCCGGGGCGGGCCGTGGTTGCCGGGGCAACAGCGGTGCTCAGAGAGAACCTCGAGAAGCTCTCTCGAGCCGGGGGAGGGACGGAGCACCACCAGAGAGGGACAGAGATGCTGGTGGAGGGACGGAGAGGGGCGGGGGAGGGGGCGGCGAAGGGTGACAGGAGGAGTCCCCCCAGGGCCGACGTTCGGAGAGACCCTTCCCAACCCCAGAACAGATGCTACTTTTAGTGCCAGAACTCCAGAGCCGGAGAGGGACAGGGACCGAATCCCAGAGTGGAGAGAGGGAGACACGCGCCCTTCCCAAGAGACAGAGAGAGATTCTTAGAATCAGAGAGACAAGTAGAGAGTGGGTGAGAAAAGCACAAAGATGGGGGGGGGTCAGGAGAGGGAGAGAGACCCCCCTCCCCCAGGAACAGAAGGAAGGACTGGGCCGAGAGAGGCACAGGCAGAGAGAGATAAGAAGAGACAAGCACGAGCAGAGAGACAGAGGAAAAACATTTCCAAAGACAGGGACACGGAGAGAGGGAAAGAGGCCAGGATTTAGAGAGAGAGAGAGGAGAAGAGACATAGAGAAAGAAAGAGATAGACAAGAGAACAGAGAGAGAGAGAAACAGAGAGAGGGAGAGAGATGAACCCTCAAAGAGAAAGAAAGGCAGAGGGACAGGGAGACAGAGACACAGTCAGAGAGAGATTTGCAGAGACAGAGAGAGCGAGAGACCCCCAGAAAGAGGGACGAGGGAACACAAGACATGCAGAAGGGCAGTGAGACCAAGACCCAGACAGGGTCACAGGATGAGTGAACAGACACAGATGGGAAACAAACAAACAAACAGAAATCCTCAGAGACAAGAAGAAAAAACGACCCATTCAGAGACCGAATCAGAGAACGTGCGTGCCAGGCCCCCGCGGAGAGCAGCCGCCGCCGAGAGCGACACTCCCGGCGGGAGACGGAGACGTAGGCATGCACAGGGGCCCTGACAGAGAAGTCAGGGCTCGGGTGGCATCGGAGAGAGTGAGACACCAAGGCTCCCCGCTCGCCAGCGCATCCCAGCACCGAAGGAAAAGTTTCTGGGTTCAAAGAGAGGGGCACAGTCAGAGACGCAGAGATCCGAGAGGGGTCGCAGTGGGCTGCCGGAGCCACGGAGGCGCCCGAGTCCGGAAGGAAGGAGGGCCAGGCGACAGATTGGGGTGGGGGAGGGCACGGCTCGCAGGATGCGCCCCCCCCTTTCAGCCAGCCCCCGAGGCGGAGCGGGGGTGCGCACGTGTATGGGGGGGGCGTTAGGAAGAGGATATTTGGACATTCGTCCTGTGTTCAGGGAGGGGAACGCCTTTAAGCAGAAACCCCGCCCCTCGGTCGTCATGGCAACGCCTACCCCCACCCCGGGCTCCCACATTTCAGCAGGTGCCGGAGCCGGAGCTCCCACCACCGCCGCCCGAGCCTCCGGCTGCTCGCGCCCCTGCCCTAGGCTCTGCGCTCCGCTCGCCCGCTCGCTCTGGGCGCGCCCGGGGGCCGCTGCCGGTGCCGCACGCTGGCTCCTGGAGGTGCCTCACCCCTCTCCTCCCTTCCTCGGGATCTCCCCGTGGCTCCTCGGCTTTCCCGAGTCTCCGGCTCCTCGCCCTTCCACCTGTTCCCCCAGAAAGGCAGGATCCTGGTCCCTGCGACGTTCTTGGGGCCATGGCAGGCCTGGGCCCCGGCGGAGGCGATTCAGAGGGCGGGCCCCGGCCCCTCTTTTGCAGAAAGGGGGCTCTGAGGCAGAAGGTGGTCCACGAAGTCAAGAGCCACAAGTTCACCGCTCGCTTCTTCAAGCAGCCAACCTTCTGCAGCCACTGCACGGACTTCATCTGGTGAGGGAAGGGGGCTGGGGGGCCTGAGGGGGACGAGGAGGCCAGGGGTCGAGACCGCCCTGTCACACCAGATTCCTGAGTAATGAGGAAAGAGGGGGCTGTGTAGTCCTGGCTCCTGGTCCTAGGGCAGGAGGGGTCTGGGAGCCAGGACTCCTGGGGCTGAGGGAGGAGGCGCTGAGGGTCCTGGGCTCCTGGGACTGAGGGAGGAGGGGCTGGGGGCTGGAATTTCTGGGTTCTAGAAAGAGGAGGCGGCTAGGGCTTAGACTCTTGGCTCCCGAGGGCGGAGGGTCAGAGGCCGCCTGTAGGGTTCACGGATGTGAAGGGATCCTGGTCGCCCTTTTCTCTACTGACCCCGGATACTTGACTCTTGCAGGGGAATTGGAAAACAGGGTCTGCAATGTCAAGGTAAGAGCTGGGGACCTGGACTCCTGGGACCCTCAAGAGGGTGGAGGCTGGGGCCCCAACAGCTGAGGCTCCTTGACACACGTGTTCTCTGGTCCCCAGAGAAGCGCGGGGGAGCCCGGGGCGGGGGGTGTGGCAGAGACACAGCCTGTGGTGGGGAGGGAGCTCTGATGGCGGGGCCACCGCGGAGGTGGTGCTGGGGGCCCCTCCCTTGGCCGGCTCCAGGTGGGGACAGATATTTGGAGAATCTGTTGCCATGGGAACAGGGAGATTTGGAAAAGGGGAGCTGAAGGGGGGCTGAAGATGCCAAGTCAGAGCCCCACCCCCAGGCTGCCGTCACCATGACAACATCAACCGTCCTAGGCAGGGGCAGGCCGGGTGGGGTCACCAATGAGCGGGTGGGGACCGGGTGGGGCCGGCAGTTATGGGGGGCGGAAAGGGGGGCGAGTCCTAAAGCACCAGCTGCTACTCTGAGAACCGAGTGAGTCAGGGAGCAGGGCGGCCGCAGAGGCGCCCCCAGACTCACTTCTGCCCAAGTTGCGGCTCTCTGTTTTGTCCGAGGACATCCCCGTGCGCTTTCGCTCCTTCCTCTACCTCCTTCTCTCCTCGCGCTCTCATCTCTTTCTGCGGCCTGGGCCTCGGTCTCTCCGTGGGATCCTATTTGCTCTCTCTGTCTCTCTCTGTCTTTTTCTGCCTTCCCGTCTCCGTTTCTGCGTGTGTGCTCTGGGTTCTCTGGGCACTGTGTTTCTCTCCGATTCTCTGCATCTCTGTTTCTGTCTTTGGGTCCATCTCTCGAATTCCCATCTCCTGGTTGCTCTCTCTTTCTCTGCTTGTGAAGCTTCCCCTTTGATTTACTCTCAGTTGAACTCTATCTATATGGGGTCTGTCTCTTTCTCTCTCTCTCTGGATTTCTTTCTGTTGGGGTCTGTCTGTCTGTCTCTCTCTCTCTGATTTTCTGTCCCTTAGGGTCTCTCTCTGTCTCTGTATCTCTGTGATTCTCACCTTCAGTCTGCAGCTTTGTGGTTCATCGGCGATGCCACGAATTTGTGACCTTCGAGTGTCCAGGCGCTGGGAAGGGCCCCCAGACGGACGTGAGTGCCCAAACACCTGGTTATTTCTCCTCAGGCCGTGCCCCCTCCCTCACCCCCTAGGCGTCCGTCCCAATTTCTCCTGCTATTTTTAAGGCTGGGAGGGGAGGGGGGCTGGAGAGATAGAGGGAGCTAGTCTGGCCCAGATTCTCTGCCCTTGGCCTGGAAAGGGGGAATCAGAGAGGACTGAGACAGGCTGGAGACACAGGTGGGGGACAGAGAGGAGGCAGAGGTGAGGGGACCAAAGACTGGCACTGCGGGAGGTAGGCTGTGAACTAGTGCTCAAGACATTTAAAACCAGAAAGCTGAGGGACAGAGGAAGAGTAGGGAGAGAAATATTGATGCAGGCACCGAGATCCTGAGATAAGAAGAGAGGGAATCTCAAAGATGCAGAAATAGATAGAGACCCAGAGAGAGGGACTGAGACAGAGAGAGAGCGAGAGCGAGAGTGAGCGAGCGAGCAAGCCAGCGAGAGAGAGCAAGAGCGAAAGAGAGAGAGAGAGAGAAATGGAACAGAGGTAGCAACACACAGGAAGAAGAAAAAGAGGACCTGGAGAAACTGCAAGAAACAGAGACAGACACTCAGAGAGACAGAGGTGCAGATACCTAGAGAGAGACTAGAATAGAAAATGGTGGATATGGAAAACAGCTGAGGTTCTGAGAGGAGGTCTGGAGAGATCCCGCAATACACGTGCACACACATGAGTACGCAAATCCTCATATGCATACACACACATTCACAGATCCTATGTGCACATACAGGTCCATATACACACCTGCACATACAGATCTCCATGGGCACACACACCTGCCCACACATATACAGATCTCCATGGGCACACACACCTGCCCACATATACAGATCTCCATGGGCACACACACCTGCATATACAGATTCCCCTGTGTACTCACATACCTGCATATACAGATTCCCATGTGCACACACACCTGCATGTGCAGATTCCCCTGTGTGCACCCCCCCACATATACAGATCCCCTTCGCACACACACACAGCATATGCAGATTCCATGTGCTCACACACCTGCATACAGATCCCTGTGTGCACACACACACCTGCATGTGCAGATCCCCATATGCACATACACATGCATATGCAGAGCCCCATGTGCACACCCACCCACTTAAATATAAAGATCTGCATACGTGCACACATGCCTGTACATACAGAACCCTATGTGTGTGTACACATGCACATGCAGATCCACATTTGCACATACACCTGCACGTGCAGATCCCCATGTGCACACACACCTGCATATACAGATCCCCATGTGCACACATAACCACCTACATACCACACACACCTCGTGCATATATAGATCCCCATGTGCACACACATGTGCATATAGTTTTTTATGTGCACACACACAGATACCTACAATTTCTCTTTCCCTCCCCACCCCTACCCCCACATCAGGGGCTCACAAAAACAGCCCCTCCCTGAGCCCTCCTCCACCTTCTGTCTGGCTCTGGGGCTCTCTTCTCTGAGCCTCAGTCCCCCGCTCCCTCGCCTCCCTTATAAAGTGGGGCTGACCATCTAGTGTCGACCAACAGAGCTTTTTGCAGTGATGGAAATGTCCTGTGTCTGTATGTCCAGCACTGAAGCCACTGCCACACTTCCAGTGAGCACTCAAAAGGGACTATTGTCACCGAGGAAGGGAAATCCAACTTCCATTTCGTTTGAATTGATTTGAACTTAAATAGCCACATGTGGTTAGTGACTACCACATGGGACAACGTACATCTAGACATCCCAGTTTGGGCAGTTTAGTGAGAGCAGGTGGGTTAGGAGTCTAGCCCGGGGTTTGACACAGGGTTAGAGATGGTTTTATCTTTAGATAACGAGAGAGAGAAAGAGGGAGAGCCACACACACAAAAGTCAATGAGTAATTTTGCCAGCTTGTCAGGTGGAGAAAATAGAAGTTTCCATAAAGGATGTGACTTCGTAGAACATACATTGAGCACCACTGACTACCAGCACCTGTAGATGTTACTGGTCAGACGCCTCACCTGCCCACCTCCACTGCCAATGCTACTTCCCATTTGCCCAGTGTTCATTGCACACACGCATCAGGTGTTGCGAATACAGCATAGAATCCACTCTGCACGACACCTTATCAGGTTAGGCATCTTCTCAGCAGGGGCCCCAAGCCAGAACACCTGGGCTCTAATCCCAGCTCCACCACATGTTGGTTCTGTGACCTTCTGAAAGGTAGCTTACCTATCTGCACCTCTTGAGTTCCAGTTTGTCACCTGTAAAATGAGGAGGATCAGCATACCCACCTTATAGGATTGTTTTGAGAATGAAATGAGTCAAACTCTTGGGACTGTACCTGGCACACAGCAAGAGACAAACTATTAATTGTTGTTAAAACTATTATTGTTACTGAAGATGAAACAGAGGTAAATAGTGAAGAAGTAGTCTTTCCTCTACATACTGGCTTTTTTTCTTCTTAATTCTTTTGATTTCATAAGTAACCTGGATCAAGGATGATGACTTCATTTAGTCTTCACAAGACCCCTTGCAGGGAGGGCTCCCCTCCCCCTCTCATTTTATAGGAAGGAAACCCAGGTCTCTGGAAGGGATCGGAGGAGCCCACCCAGCTGGCTAGTGGGCAGAGTAAAAACGTGGACCCTGATCCATCTAATTGGAGCCCCTGCACTGTCATCTTTTGGAGAAATGACTTTCATCTTGAGAATAATACCAGCTTCTCTCTCCATGGGGTGTTTGTGTGCCTGTCACCCTGCTGAGGGCTTTCACACACACAGCATCTCAGTTGGTCCGGTAGGAATCCTTTGATTCAGGATCAGCTGAGCATCTTTAGAAGCCCAGAGCATTGAAACAGATCATGGCAGCCACCAACGACACCTCCTGCCACGCCACCCAAGTATTATTCGAAATAGGGTCCCTACTAAGTTGCCAAATAAATAAAAGTCTGGGAGTATCCTGAATTTTCACCCTTGGGTAAATCTTGCAATGCATACTTCACCAAAGGCAAATATCAAATGCTTTAACACTCAGATCTTGCTGGGGGTGGAGGAAGTGTGCTTTTCTGGTGCCCTAAATTCTTGCTTAACTGGACTCTGGACAGTTAGCATTGCTTCAAGATGTAGCTTGCTCATTTCCACTGGGCAGAGAGGGATGCGAAGGCTCAAGAGTGGGCATGAACTTGTCCCAAATCACACAGCTGGGAACTGGCCCAACTCTTATTTAAACCCAGGGCTATGAAGGGGACTTCAATAAACTCACTAATAATAACCACAGCAGTAAGTAACAGTACTGAGCACATGTAACACCTTACACGTAATCTTTCATGTAGGATACCTGGAGCCCTGTACTGACAGGCCAGATCTCCATTCCACCAGGGGCCCAGAGAAGGCAGGTGTTAGTGGGCAGACAGTGACAGGCTGACAGTGATCCCTCGCAGGTTCATAGTGGCCCACCAGTTCTCCGTAACAGCCTGTGTGAGGTGGGGGTGTAGGGATTGTGGGACTTTGGAAGCCCCACCTCCTTTGGATTTGTCCCAAATGCCACCTTGTTAGTGACAGCTTCTGGTTGGTCATTATTTCCAATTTCAGTCCCCCCGACCCCCGCCACATACACACACACACACACACACACACACACACTACTGGTAGTTCCTTCCCCGCTTCATTTCTCCCCAGAGCACCTATTACCATCCATCATAGAATATAATGTGTTCATCACGTTTATTTTCTGTGCCCCTTCGCTAGAAAGTAAATGCTGTGTGGTCGGGAGGTTTTGTTTCTTTTGTTCACGGCTGGGTCCCGAAACCCAGAAAGAACAGTGCCTGGCACACAGTAGGCTCTCCATAAATGCTGTAGAATAAAAGAGCGAGGCGGAGCACCAGCATGACCGGGAGAGCCAGGCAGAAGGGGGAAGAATGCAAAGGGCTACCTCCGTGGGTCCCTTGCCGCCCCCTCTGACCGACTCCTCTGTGCTCCCAGGACCCGCGGAACAAGCACAAGTTCCGTCTGCACAGCTACAGCAGCCCCACCTTCTGCGACCACTGCGGCTCCCTCCTGTACGGGCTGGTGCACCAGGGCATGAAATGCTCCTGTGAGTCTGCACTCGCTGCTCCAGCCAGACCTTGGCGCTTCTGGGGCCCCTTCGAAAGCGCCGTGGGGATGGAGTCTGGGGTCCCAGGTGAGGCCTGAAGCGCTACCCCAGTTTTGTTCCCCCCACCCTCCACCCAGGCTGCGAGATGAACGTGCATCGGCGCTGTGTGCGCAGCGTGCCCTCTCTGTGCGGCGTGGACCACACAGAGCGCCGCGGGCGCCTGCAGCTGGAAATTCGGGCTCCGACTGCGGATGAGATCCACGTCACGGGTGAGGCCACGCCCCTTTACCCCTGCCCGTAGTGCAGGCCCCCAGACCAGGGAGGCCCCGCCCCTCTCGAAGGCCACGCCCACCCCGGGTCCCCCTTTAGAGGCTAGCACCACCCGGCCACGCCCCTTCCAGCCGGCAGCCGCGTCTCCAGCCCGGCCTCTACCAACTTTCTGCCCTTTTTAATGGCCTTTCGAGGCGTCAAGGTCCTTGAGAGGGAGGGATAAGAGAAGACCTGCTGAAATGGTCAGGTCCTCACTCCTGGGTCCTAAGCGGGGAGACTCTGATTTGCGGGTCAAAGGTCTTTATGCCCCGTCTTCTGGTACTGGAGAAGTGAGATATCACAGGCATCTGAGTCCAGAGAAAGGCAGCTAAGGGCATGGAAATCTTGACGCTGCCTGGGGGCGGGCTAGGGGCCCTCTTCCTGGATCGCTAACCCCATCTACCCTCCTTCACCTCCCTGCTCAGTCGGTGAGGCCCGTAACCTCATCCCAATGGACCCCAACGGTCTGTCGGACCCCTACGTGAAACTGAAGCTCATCCCAGACCCTCGGAACTTGACAAAACAGAAGACCCGGACAGTGAAGGCCACGCTGAACCCTGTGTGGAACGAGACCTTTGTGTTGTGAGCCTCGGATACAGGGGAGGCTGTGATGGCTGACGGAGGATGGTCTGAGGGTCTTGGTGGCTCACAAGACGCCCAGGGAGCAGCTGGTGGGAGGAGTCAGGACAGAAGAAACCACGTAAAAAGAGCAGAAAAGGATGATGGGAGAAGAGAAGGGAGTGACTGGGGGAGAGCAGTGGAGATACAGAAGCTAAGAGATGGGCATCTGTGTATTTAATCTCCATCCACGTGCATCACTTGGGAGTGAGGCAGAGACAAGGGAGAGAGGGAGGAGAGGAAGAGGAGGAGAGAAACCCAGACAGAATGGAAGGGGTTGGGAGCAAAGAGGTGGTGGATGGGTGGCAAGGGAAGGAAGAGAAGCCAACTGAGAGAAAGACAGAGGGACAGAGACTCAGAGTAGGACAGAGATCTGGAGACAGGGATGGGAAGGGGCCAAGAGTGAGGGAGCGAGGGAACTGGGGAGATGGAGAGAGAGCTACCTGGGTGGACTTAGGGCCCTGGTGTTGGGAGAGGGAACCCGTATATGAGGACCGAAGGGGGACAGACACTTCACAGAGCAGGAAACAGACCCCAGCTTGCCTGCCGGGTTAGCCTTTTCCCGTAGCAGCAAGGATAGGGAGTGAGGAAGCCTGCAGCTGGGCCCCTCACTCTGCCCCCTCTTCCCGCAGCAACCTGAAGCCTGGGGACGTGGAGCGCAGGCTCAGTGTGGAGGTGTGGGACTGGGACCGGACCTCCCGCAACGACTTCATGGGCGCCATGTCCTTTGGGGTGTCAGAGCTGCTCAAGGTGCCGGTGGATGGCTGGTGAGGGCCAGGATGGGGCGGGCAGCCAGCATCTTCACCTCTGTGTGTGGTCTCCCTCCTCCAGGCCAATGTCCTCCTCTCTCCCCCCTCCCACTCTCTCCTTATCTCACTCTTTCTCTCCATCTCCGTGTCTGTCTCTCTGTGTCTCGTTCCCCCTTCTGATGTCTCTGCCTCTCCCGCGGGACCCCCTCCCCGCCTGGCCCACCCATCTCCCCCTCTTCCTGCCTGGCTCTGGTCTCTGTCTGCATGTCAGGTACAAGTTACTGAACCAGGAGGAGGGCGAATATTACAACGTGCCCGTGGCTGATGCTGACAACTGCAACCTCCTCCAGAAGTTTGAGGTACCTGGACCCTGGCTTCCCCATGGAAAGCCCAGCCCAACCCCCCTCAGTTCAGAGCTGGCCTTTCCCAGCATTCCACTGCTGGTTGCCCACTCCTGGGACTTCAATTCCCAGAAGACCCTGAGGCTCCTTTCCCTGCTTTTCTAGGGAATTCCTGCCTCAGGGCCTGATGGGAATTCAAGTTCCTCTCTATCTCTGTGGCTTGGGAGCTTGGGGACCCCCACCCCCTTCTCCAGGGCAATCTCCTCCTTCTCTGGGGCTCTGACTCTGGCTTTCTCCCCACCCTTCCCCAGGCCTGTAACTACCCCCTGGAACTGTATGAGGTGAGTGGAGCTGAGGCTTGGAATGGAAACAGTTTCATTTTGGGGGACTGTTATCTCTCTGCCCTAATATCTGTTTTCATGTCCACACACATGGACTGAATACTTGGTGGCAAGGATTATGCTTGCTGAGTAATCCTAGGTGAATCTGACTCTCAGGCAACTTACCCAGGTAGGGACACTGTCACAGATACGATAGTTAAATCCCAGGATGATGGGCTAAACCAGAGCCCAGGACACTAAAGAAGCAAGAGGAGGCACTAACCCAGTCTAGCGGGGAAGGTGGTCAGGGAGGACTTCCCGGAGGAGGTGCTACCAGAATTGATCCTCTAGTTTTTCTATATATTTATTATCACTGTGGCTTCTTTCTCTTCCATTCGTTTACTCATTCACTAAACACCTATTTCCAAAGGTGTCATGTAAGCCAAGAATACCATCAAGCCATTGCCTGGCATCTCTTCTTTTGGTGTAAAAGAAAGTCATTGATAGAGAAATTGATCACCAGGAGGAATATGTTTGATAATGGAGAGCCTCAGGCTCTAGGGAGGTCTTGGAAGTCCCTGGCACTGCCTGGGAGAATTAATCAGAGAAGGCTTCCCAGAGGCCTGAGTCCAGGAGGACACGCAGGATTCCCCAGGCAAAGAAGACAGGCACCAGATTACCAGGCCAAAGAAAGGCAAACTTTCTCCCTCATGTATTCTTCCATAAAACATTTTGTGGAGCCTCTCTGTGGGTAAGGCATGGCCCAGGTCACGAGATAGAGCCACAAACGAGAGAAATAAAGGTCCCGCTCCCATGAGGCGTAACATTGAGAAAGACATTAAACAAAATAAAGTAAATGATAATATGTTAGAAAGCAACGAGTGATGTGAGAAAAACAAACATGAAGGAGGGTAGGGAGTGGCCTTGGAGACATTTTTGAGATTTTAACTGCAGTAAGCAGAGAAGGGTTCACTGAGAAAGCACCGTGTGACAAAGATGTATGGGAGGTGAGAGACACACACACACACCTGTGGAGATAGGAGAAGAGCCTCCAGGCAGCGGGAACAGCACTTGAAAAGGCTCTGAGGTGGGGGCAGGCCGGTGGTGTCTACTTCACAGCAAGGAGGACAGGCTGGGGTGGGGTGCAGGAGAAGAGGAAATCCGGGAGGGAAGGTTGGTGGTGGGGGGAGCCTTGTGACTCATTGGAAGGATTTTGGCTTTTAAATCCTAGCAAGTGCATCAGACGTGACCTGAGTTGGTTTCAATTTGAACAAGATGATTGCCCCTATGTCGAGGTCAGATGGTGGGAGGAGGGAGAAGGCTGTTGTGACCACACAGGTGGGAGCAGTGGTGGTAAGGATGTTTAGATTCTGGGTCTGGTCTGAAGGCCGAGCAATGCATATTGCATTCAGCAGTTGTCTCCAGAGACGATCATCCGTTCGACACCCTCTTGCTGAGACCACCTCTGTTCCAAGCCACATGCTGGGTGATGGTGGAGAAACAAAAAGCAGGGAGGCACAATCTGGCTTTAATGAATTTTGATTTCTGGCTTTGCCTATTATCCTCTGTGTGACTTGGGGCAAGTGACTTAAACATCTCTGTGCCAGTTTCCTTTTCTTTAAAATGGGGATGGAATGAGGTGATAACAGGGTTTTCCAGAGGATTAATGCCATATAGTAAGTTCTCTAAGGGTTAGTTAAATAATAAATAAGCCCTCTGGCTCTGGAAAATCATAGAAAGGTCTTAGGTCAAGGAGGAGGTAGAAACAACTTTTATTTTCTCTCATCTCTCCTCACCCTTTTCGTTCTTGGGTGCTGTCTCTCTTAGGGGCACCCCCCTTCAACCAGTCAGGGATCTGACTACCTCTGGGTCTCTCCCCTTTCTCACAGAGGGTGCGGATGGGTCCTTCTTCCTCTCCCATCCCCTCCCCATCCCCTAGTCCCACCGACTCCAAGCGCTGTTTCTTCGGGGCAAGCCCTGGACGTCTGCACATCTCGGACTTCAGCTTCCTCATGGTTCTAGGAAAAGGCAGTTTTGGGAAGGTCGGATTACTGGGGCTCTGGGGGAAGGGGAGGATGTCTGGAGGGCGGTCACGTTTCTGGCCCTTAGAGAGGAATAGGAGGGGAGGGACACTCAGCTACTGAGTCACCAAAGCGGGTTGGTTGGGGCCTCTGGGGTCCCTAGAGAGGAAATATATAAACAGGTGGATTGCTTTCCCGAGGGAGTGGTTGGCAAAGTCAGCATACCAGACTTTGGGTATGGGTGAGGGAGAGGAAGGACCTGAGATGTTATTTCTCTGTGTCCCCGGAAGGGAGGGGCAGGGACCTGCATCCCCCAGGGTTCCCAAGACAGACGGAGTCTTTCATGCCTCTCTGCCTAGGTGATGCTGGCTGAGCGTAGGGGCTCTGATGAACTCTATGCCATCAAGATCCTGAAGAAAGATGTGATCGTCCAGGATGACGATGTGGACTGCACCCTGGTGGAGAAACGTGTGCTGGCTCTGGGGGGCCGAGGCCCAGGAGGCCGGCCCCACTTCCTCACCCAGCTCCACTCCACCTTCCAGACCCCGGTAAGGATGGAGGGGGTGGAGGCTGGCTCTAGAGGCCTGCCTCATCCCCGCCTGGATGGATCAGGCATCTGCTCCAGGATTCTGAGCTATGGCAAGAGACCAAAGAGCTTCACCAACTCCAAACGGGCTTGGCCAGATGGATGGGGTCCTGAGTGGGTGTGGCCAGGCAGATGGTTCCTGTGTTTAAGACCCAGCAAGCTTGGTCTTGAGTGTTGAGTGGGTGTTTTTGAGTAAAGGATTGTTGAGTAAAGGAATGCGTGGAAGAGAATGTTTTCTGAGTGGGTGTGCCCAGAATTGGGCTCCGAGTGATGAGGTTGTCACTCTTGGAATCTGAGGGAAGGACTCATCAGAAGGAAGGTTTTCTCAAGATGTGGAATGGGACAAGGATTCTGAACCGTCATGGGTTTGAGAGTGTGTGACTACTTCCAAGAAGTCTGAATGGGTGTGCCTAGCTTCTTGGATTTTCAAATTATTATTACCATCATCAGTTGCAGGTGAGGCCTGAACAACTTCGGTTCCTAACAGGTGGCCAGAACTGCATATGGGTGTGAGTGGGTGTAAAAGAGGTTTCGGATTCCGGGGATTTCCAGCGAATGGTGGACTTCAAGCTTCAATTCTAAGAGGACAGGACCAGAACAGCTATAGTTTGGAGTAACAAGGGATGGGGCACGTGGAGATGCTGAGATTGCCTTGTTAGAATCTTCAGCCCCCCGGTGGGTGTGGCCAGTTTCTCTGGGTTTTTGATTGGGTGAACCCCAGCCTTTCACGTTTGTCTCCAGTAAGTAGGAATTGACCATTACTTGAGTGCTGGGTGCACAGGCTGACAAGAACGCCTGATGGGCATGTCCTCGCCTCTAAGTCCCGCCCACTCCCCCCAGGATCGTCTGTATTTTGTGATGGAGTATGTCACCGGGGGCGACTTGATGTACCACATTCAGCAGTTGGGCAAGTTTAAGGAGCCCCATGCAGCGTGAGTCCCGGCCAAGGTGAGGGTGGAGGAAAGCTGGAAGGGGGTGGGATCCAGCCATTGACCTCTGAGTCTCCACCTCCTCCTCCAGGTTCTACGCAGCGGAAATTGCCATCGGCCTCTTCTTCCTTCACAATCAGGGTATCATCTACAGGTGAACAGTCCCATGCCTTTCCATGGAGGGGACCGGGCCCCTAGATGGGGAAGGGGTTTGAACTTACGGCTCTAGCCATTGAACTCTCTCTATATTTCTACTCAACCCACCTCACGCCACAAGGGACCTGAAACTGGACAACGTCATGCTGGATGCCGAAGGACACATCAAAATCACTGACTTCGGCATGTGTAAGGAGAACATCTTCCCTGGGACCACGACTCGCACCTTCTGCGGGACCCCAGACTACATAGCCCCAGAGGTAACCCCAACTCCGCTGCCCTCAGCGCTTGCACTCCAAGTGTGCTGAGTGGGTGTGGCTGGTTGTCTAGTATTCATAATGCGGGGGATCTGACCTTGGGGTCTTCAAATGAGTGGGGGGTGTTCTTATGGAGAGCAGCGCAGAGAGGTCTGTGTGCTGAGCATTCTAAATGGGTGGAGCTGAGTCTTTAAATAGGCAAAGTGGGCGGGACCTGTGGGTGAACCTTCTAGAAGAGTGAGACCAGCTCGTAGGAATTCCAAGAGAACAGGGTCTGTTACTGGACTACTCTGAGAAGGTGGAGACGATTTCCAGTTAGTCTGAGTGGGTGGGGCCCATCCCCCCAGAACACCAAGCCTGTGTCTCCTGAATATTTCAATTGTGCAGAGTATGCTCGGTCTTTATAAAGGGGTGGGGCTAATGATCTGACTGCGCATATAGATAGTGCTGGAGGAGGAGGCGGTGTTGGTAGCGCTATCCATGATCTTTCCAGGTGATTCAATGCTAGTATCCGAGTAACCAAGGTCAGTGGTTTCAAAACCTGGCTGGTAATCAGAGTCACCTAGGGAGGTTTTGAAACACACACACACACACACACACACACACACACACACACACACACACACACACACACACACACACACACACACACACACATCTGTTCCTGCCTCTGACTCTGGCCTATTGAGGCTGGAATTCTTCAGGGCTGGAAATGTCTATTTTTAAACAGCCCCCTAGATGAATCTGAAATGCATCCAGATTTAAGAATCTCTGGTCTCTGAAATTGAGCCCTGTGCACCCAATATTGTAAGAAAAGGGTCCAGTTACCTAAATATTCTAGATGGGTGGGACTTGTGACTTGGCCCTTAGGTTGTCTTTTTGTCTGGGACCAGAGGAGTATCCTATGTAGGTAAAGTTTGTTCCCCAGATCTCCCAAAGAACAGAGCTCTGGCCACAGTATTCTCAGTGGGGAGAATTTGTGCTGAATACTCTTAAAGTGGGTAGGGTGCCCATGGGTTGAAGCCAGAAGGGTCCTATGCTTCTTAAAGCACAAAGCATGAATTTTTACCTTCCATTCTCCCTCCCTTCTCCCCCAAATAGATCATTGCCTACCAGCCCTATGGGAAGTCTGTTGACTGGTGGTCCTTTGGGGTTCTGCTGTATGAGATGTTGGCGGGACAGGTAAGGGAAGCTGGGGAGAGGCTGACCTGGCTAAAGGCAACACGAAGTGGGGCAGCACCTGTTACATGGCCTTCATCTCTGGAAAAACCTGGGAAGGAAGTTCTATCTATATAGTCTAAGGAAGTGCTGAGAGGCTGGGAAAGACTAGCCAGTTAGCGCTGTCCGTGGTTCTGAAGCGTTGTCTTCCACTGTGCTTTGGACCCCTTCGCAGAACAATGGTTTCAAATGCACAAAGTAGACCTGGCTGGAGTGGCTCAGTGGATTGAGTGTCGGCCTTCAAACCAAATCAGATGCACAAAGTAAAATTAGTGTTACAGAAGAAATCAACCGTATCAAAATATATCACCAATACTTTAAACATTTAATCTGATCTAATTTAACCAACTAAATAAGTTTAATTTCAATGTATATCATTGCCTAAATATTAAACATTAGGGTGTGGACACATATGTGATGTCCTACTAATAAACCAAATAGTGATATTTTGCTGGAATAGGAAGTAAATAGGAAGACCTACCAGTAACCTTGAAGTGGAGATGACTGACATTTTGAGATATCTGCAGCTCTAATGTGGTAAAAAATATATATCGGTGATTTCTGCTGGTGATGAAGCCACAAGTATTACTGTTGTGGTTTGTTGCCTACATTCATAATCGAAGGGAACGCTAAATTCCAGCTAGACATTTAAAAAGAATAAAGATGCACTGTCCCCATCCAAGTTCATGGGCACCCTCAATTGTATAAACACCTTCTAGACCCCACATTAAGAATCTATGCCTGGATGTTGCTCTTCCTCACCCCAGAAGAGTGGAGGCCAACCAGAATGCTCTGTAGCTTTCCCTGCCATATTCTCTGTCTCCTAGTTAAGTGACATATTGCCTAATTAACACCCTGCTGATTTACATAACAGATAAAGACAGACAGAGCAGCAAAGAGGTGCTGAGAGCTGAAGCATCCGAGATAGGAAATCAAAGCATCTGGGGGTGGGATGAGGTGGGGAAAGATAAAGCTTTGGTGGTTAGCTCACATTTTTTTTTTCTAAGAAGTATGTGGGGGGCTTGTGTTTGTGATGGGGGATGAAGGTGTGGAAGGTGGGGAGAGGTAGTCCATCAAGCCTTGGACTTTTTAACCCCTCTATTTCCTTAGCCCCCCTTTGATGGAGAAGATGAGGAGGAGCTGTTTCAGGCCATCATGGAACAAACTGTCACCTACCCTAAATCGCTTTCCCGGGAAGCCGTGGCCATCTGCAAGGGGGTGAGAACCCTGACTCCCAGGTTCTCTGGACTCACCATCCATGAGTCCCACCGCTGCCATCCAGGGCTTCCCACACACTGCCTCCATGCATGTTAGAAAGTGGTTCCCACTCCTCAAGTCACTTGACTTCCATCTGCTGGACAAGTGTATGTCACAGCAATTTTGTTAGAATAATAATTTACTGCCCACTGCCACCTCCAGTTCAAGAATGGCCTCTGTCCTGTCCTCTTGTGTGGCCCCCGCTCCCAACAGGGAGGGCCGGAGGCCAGGGCCTGCCTCTCCAGAACCAGGTGGGTCAGATGAACTTCTCTCCACCACGTGTCCTCCTGTGGGATCTTGAGCAAGTCAGTGAAGCTCTGGGAGCCTCGGTCTCCTCTTCTGGGGTTATGGAGTTAATGCAGGAGGAAGAGAATAGTCTATATAGCAGTTTTACCCCAGGTGTGAGCATACTTATGCTCCTGGCTCCTCTCTCCATGCCTCTCTGACTCTGTCTGGGTTTCTGTCTCACCCCTCTGCCTTTATCTACCTATGGGGGGCTTTCTGTGTCTCTCCCTTTTCTGTGTCCTTTGGAATCTGTCTACCTCTTGGCATCTCTGTTGCCTTCTTCCCCCAACTCATACGCACACTGGATCTCTGTCCTTCTTTGTCTGGATTTCTTTCCTCCAACTTTTCTGAGTCTCTGTCTTTATATTGGGCCCACATCCCTCTCTCCGAGGGTCCATCTCCTGGGTCTCTGTTCTCTGTTCTGTTGCCTTCATTGTCTATGTTATCTGGGTCCCTACCCCCACTTCTGGGTCTTCTCTCTCTCAATCTCTTATTTCCCATTTTTTGGGGGGTCTTCAATCTCTCTTTTCACTCCCCCACTCTGAGATTCTTCCCATGTCTTCTTCTCTTTCTGGGTCTGTCTTCCTTCTTCTCTGAGTCTCTGCCTTCCTATCTGGTCTTTGTTCTTCTCTCTGGGGGGTTGTCTCCTGGGTCCCCATCCCCCTTTTCTCTGGGTCTCCAACCTCTCTCCCTCTCTCCCTCTCCTCTATCCATCCCCTTCCCTGATTCTTTCCTCATCTCCTTCCCCTCTTTCTGGGTTTCTCTGGCCCTTCTCTGTCTTTCCCTGGGTCTGTGGGCTTGGATTTCATCTACCCCATTCTCACTCGCTCTTTCTTCCTCTTTCTCTCTCCCCACCCTTCCTGTCCCCCCTTGCTATTCTTCTGTCGCTGGATCTGTATGCTGGTGACTCTCTTTCTCTGTCCTTGTCTTCCTCTCTCTCTTTCTCGTTCTCTGGGCCTTCCTGTCCGGGACTTTTATGTCTGTCTGTCTCTCTGTGTTCCCCACAGTTTCTAACCAAGCACCCCGCTAAGCGCCTGGGCTCAGGGCCTGATGGGGAACCCACCATCCGCGCTCATGGCTTTTTCCGCTGGATCGACTGGGAACGGCTGGAGCGGTTGGAGATCCCACCTCCGTTCAGACCTCGCCCGGTAGGTCACCTTCCAGAACAAAACCTTGTTCCCTGGGGATGGGGCACTCAGGAGCTCCAATACCCAAATGAAGAGGTGGGGCAGAGTTCCCTCTGAGGAGACCACTAAAAGGGGGCACATGAGAATGTGCAAGGATTCCTAAGGAGACTGGAGATGTATTTGGGGGACAGAGACAGGTACCCAAGGAGCGGGTAGAACACGTTTTCCTCCCGGTGTTTTCCAGTGTGGCCGCAGCGGCGAGAACTTCGACAAGTTCTTCACGAGGGCGGCGCCAGCGCTGACCCCCCCAGACCGCCTAGTTCTGGCCAGCATCGACCAAGCCGATTTCCAAGGCTTCACCTACGTGAACCCGGATTTCGTGCACCCGGATGCTCGCAGCCCCATCAGCCCAGCGCCTGTGCCAGTCATGTAGTCCCACCTGCCACCACTAGATGTCCCCACGGCTCCCTCCACCGCACCAGCCTGGGCTGTACTTCACCATCTCCTTTCGAATTCTAGATCCTGCTCCCCAGCATTCTGGCCTCTGCCCCCTGGGTGCTAGGTGCCTTTTTCAAGTGTTCCTGGCATTCTCAACTCCATACAGTTTCTAGGGCATTCCCGTGCTCTAGATTCTGCCGCGCTGAGCCCTAGTTTCTCACCCACCTCGGGTGGTTTCTCAACCACCATCTACAATGGGGTTGTACACTCCGTCTTGGTAGAATCTCCTCCTCCTTCTTCTTCCTTCCCCTCCTCTTCTTTCTCCTCTCCTCCTCCTCCCCTTCTCCCTCTCCCCTCCAACTTCTCCCCTTCTCCTCCTCTTCCTCCTCCTCCTTCTCCTCTCCCCTCCTCCTCCTTCACCCCCTCCTCCCTCTCCCCCTCCTTCCTCTTCCTCTCCCTCTCCATCCCCTTCCCCACCCCCTTTCCCTCTTCGTTCTTCTTTTCTTCCATTCTGGGAAATGGTCTCATGGGGTGGGCTGTTTCTGACTTGGGTTCCCAGGCAAACCCTCACCTCCAAGGCCCTGCCCGCCCCCGCTTCATTCTGGAGTAAGTGGGGGGCTGTGCCCCAATGCTGGAGTAAGTGGGAGGCTGTGCCCCGATGCTCCAGTGCCCTCTTCCACACTCTGGGAATGCCTGGGGTGTGCGGAGGATCCTTTCCCCAACTGTTCTCAACCAGCTTTCGTTCTAGATTCCCCCATCCTACACCCAGCCCAGCCGCCTGCCAGGTGCATGGCTCCAGTTCTGCTCGGAACCCCGCCTCCACCCCGTGCCTGCCACTCTCCACTCTCGGGGACTCCCCCCTCAACTCCTCTTCTCTTTGCCTCTCCCATCCAGCCACAGCTGCTGGAGAATAAATTTGGGATGCTGACGCTGAGGTGTTTGGATGTTTTCTTCTAAGCTTGGAGAACGAAGGGTGTGCGGAGGTGGGACAAGGACTGCACATAGAAACAAACACAGAGAGAGAGAGAATGGGAGGGGGGCGGCAGAGAGAGAGGGAAAGTGCTGAGAGCCACGAAGGGAGAGAAGATACCCACGGGCTGAGAGCGAAAAACAGAGACTCAGAGAGACAGACAAACAGACCCACAGAGAGGACCAAAGGGCGCACGTGCCCAAGGAGGTGGGCATCCATTGAAAGCATCAGGGAGAGACCCTGGCACAGAGACACAAGCAAGCACATACTCACCAAGAGATTCACACAAGCTCAGAGACACACACTGCACCCAGACACTGGGAGTCCTGGGCGGGGAGAGCAAAGGCAAGCCTCCCACTGAGACATCTGCAGATTTGATCAGAGGGCCTGACCCCACGACACAGAAACCTAAACGACCAGAACTTGCGAGCTTAAGGATTAGCGACTGAGGCAGCAGGCAGACGGACGCGCCCTCCGGGCCTCCTTCCCTTGACCCACTTGCGAGTGGGGGGAAGTGGAGAGGCTAGTGCAGATGGACTACACATCCCAGCAGACACCGCGGCAGGGACCCTTCCTCCAAGTGCGGCCCCCTCGCCGCTACTACTGATGGGAAATGTAGTCCCTGGATGGGTCAGGCTGGTGGAATGGTGTGCCTATGTCTGTGTGTTTGGAGGGACTGAGCCCCAAAGCCTCGCAGGCTCCCTCGGGGAGCCCCAGCGTCTCTTCGTTCCTCTTGGGTTTCCGGGGCTCTATCTCCGGAATGGATGCGGGGGCTTCCTCTGTCTCCCCCAGCACCACTGTGTACCCCCACCCAAGGCCCGCGGCTCCCAGCCGCCCTCCCACCCCCGCTCCGACCCTCGGCGGGCGGCCGGCCCCTTTAAGAGTGGCCCCGCTGACATCACGGCGGGGGGGGGGGGGGTGCTGGCCCGGCTCCCGGCTCCGCGGCGGCTGCAGGACCCGTCTTTGCTCTGCGCCCGCCTGCTGCTCTGGGGACCCCGGCCTGGGACGCCCCCTTTTGCTTCCTCCAGCCGTCCAGACCCCAGGCTCCGCCCCAGGCCCGGCCAGAGCCCCAGCCCTCATCAGGGGACCCCAAGGATTGCCCCTGCTGTCTCTCCTCAGGGTCTCCCTCTGTCTGTCTGTCTGTCTCTCTCTCTGTCTTTCCGTCTCTGCCTGGCTCAAGGTGTCTGGGTCTCAGCATCTCTCAGCCCAAGGCCTCTGAGCGCCCCGTGCCTCTTTCTGTCTCTGCTGCCTGACCTCTCCACTTGCAGCGCCCCAGAGTCTCTGAGCCTGGGGAGCAGGGGTCTGGGACCCACTCTCTGCCCCACCTTCTCTCTCTCTCTCTCTCTCTCTCTCTCTCTCTCTCTCTCTCTCTCTCTCTCTTTTAGGCCACCTCTGTGTTTCCTCGTCTCCAGACCTGCAAGTCTCAGGATTGCTCAGCCTCGAGGTCTGGGTGCACCTAGCCCCCAGCCATCCGGGCGCCCCTGCTCCTGTCGGCGCTCTGCTCGGTTCCTACCCTCTCCCTCCCTGCCACCCCCCACTCTCAAGGCCCGTCACCCTCCCTCCCTCATCCTTGCCCCCCCCCCTCCGCGCCCCTCCCCTCCTCCGCGGCAGCCAATGAGCGGCCGCCGGTCCCAGCTCCCGGCGTCGTCCGCCGAGTGAGGCCGCGGGCGCGGGGGGTGGGGGGTGGGAGACCGGGAGGGGGCCGGGACGCCGGGCTCCGGGGCGGGGGCGGGGGGCGCGGGCATCGGCGACCCCGGTGGCGGCGGCGGCGGCGGCGGCCGGGGGAAGCCGCGGGGCCGGTCATGCGGCTGCGGGGCCCGTGGCCCGGAGCGTCCGCCCAGCCCTGAGCGAGGTGAGCGTGAGGGGAGGGTCCTGGAAGGAGGTGTGGGGGACGGGGGTTCCCCTTGAGGTGGCCGGGGGACAGGGGTTGGGGCTAAAAGAGGCCTGTGTGCCTCCAGGGGGTGGCATTCCAGCGGTCAGGACGCCCGACTTCGGGAGGCTATGGGGCATGGAGGGACATTTGGGCCTAGGGAGGACGGGGTCCGAGGGTCCAGAGTGGTGCAACTCTACTCGTCGTGTCCGAGCCGTGGAGACCGTGCGCCCGGGGGAGGGTGCACACCCGGTCCTCCAGGGAGGCGGTCCTGGCGCAGGGGGAGGACCTCGCCCGCTAAGAGCAGGATGTGAGTCTGAGAAGGGGTTCCCGGAAAGCGGGGGTCTGTCCCCCGTGAGGTCGAAGGGAGATGGAGTTTGGACTTGGGCTTGCAGAAGGGGACCCCGGGGATCCGAATGCTCCAATTTCGGATAGTCTGGGGGGAAAGGATGAGAAGGAGGCTCCAGGCCTGGGGGGAGGGTCCCAAAGGAGAGAGGCTGGGAGCTGGCGGGGAATGTAGAGTGGGGAGGAATCGGAGCCGTGAAGGAGGGGGGCTTCCAATGAGAAAGCGAGCTGGGTGACCGTGAGCCGGGTCCCCGCTGGAGTCGGAGGCGCCAATCGCGAGAGCTGAGGTCAGCTACCTGGGCTAAGGCAATCAGGGTAACTGGGTTTCTGAGGCTTGTTTCCGAGCTGAGCAAGCTGGAAGAGGAGCGGGCAGCTGGCGGTCGAGCCCTGGAGCCACAGGACGGGGGATGGGAGGAAAAGCTGGTCGGAGCTCTGACACACTCGGATCTCTGAGTCCGCCGGGAGGCTGGGGGCCGGGAGGAGGGGCAGTGGGTGAGGAAATGAGGGTAGTGGTGAAAGTTGTCTCTGACTCCTTATTGGGGTGGGGACCGTGTTTCAAGGCTACCAGCATTCTGCTTTTAAAAAAGTGGTGTCTCAAATCTTGAGACACCAAGATTGCATTGCTGCATTGTTGGGAAGTGTTTAGGGGTCTTAACCTTCACAGTTAAAACGATGATGGGGACTCTGGTATTCAGAGGTTTAGAGGTCTCTGGTTGAGATTGGACGGGGATCCCATACTGAGTCCCCCAAATCACGAGATTGCTTAGTTTAGGGAAAAGTTCACGGTGGGAGTGAGGGTGGTGGATAAGGGATGAGGAGCACCCTAGTTGGAATCTCCAGATTCCTGATTGGAGGTGGGAGGGGGCAGCCATGAAGAGGAGATCTCTTGTTCAAGCATCCAGTGTTTTGGGGATCAGAGTCCTACCTACCATGGGAAGTGCGGTCCAGAACCTCTGGTAGGGAATTCTGGGGTCTTGTGATGGAAGACGAGGGAGATGGGATCCTGGTCTTCCTTACTGGGGCTTTAGAGCTTAGAGGACTGATGCCTCGTGTGAAGGAGGATCACTTGTTTGACTGGAGTGCTCTGGTTAGGGTTCTGGGGGTGGGGGTTCCCAGATCATTGTTTTGACATTCCGGAGTCTTCGTTCAAAATCCTGGCTCCAGGTTTCTGAGCCCAGTGTTTTGGGATCCAGCAGCCTGGGATGGATGGAGTTCCAGCATCCCAGGTTCAGGGGCCTGCCTGGGCTTGGGGTTGGGGGGAATTAAGGTTCTGGAATCTCAGATTAGGGTACCAAATGGAAGTCAAGACCCAGGATCAGAGTCTGAAGGTCACGGGTCAAGTTCTTGGTGTTAGAATGGGGTGTTATGGATCAAGATATGAGTCTAAGAGATTAAACTTAGGTGGGGGCCTCTGCTCAAGGTCTGAGGTAAGCCTGAGGTCAGGGGACTGAGGCCAGGGTATGGAGTTAGGGTCCTTTGTTGGTGACCCACTTGGGGGACTTCTGGTTTCTATTCAGAGACAGAGTCCAAAGGGAAGGGGTCAGCAGATGGAGTCAGGATTGGGTGGCCTGGGTTAGGGCTTCTACACAGGTTACATCGCTCAGCATTTAGCGTTGAAGTTTCAACACTCAGGGTCCAGAGACCTAGGTCATGGCTGAGAGTGAGGTCACAGGCCCTTGCTGGAGTCTGGTATTCAAAGTGTGTGGCTTGCACCAAGGCAGAGTCAAGGTTGGGGGGTGTGCCTGGTCCTGGTGTTGGAGTGTCCAATCACCATAATAGCTTCTGAGTCACGAGCCCAGGCTCACGGTTAGGGATTTTGGTGGGGTCTAGTGTCTGTGGTCAAGGTCTTGGGTCAGGGCATATGGTTCAGGCTGGAGGGCTTGGTTCTTGGGAATCTAGAAACTGAATTTCTAGTTAAAGTCGTGACATTGGGCACCCAGGTCCAGACACATGGTTGGAGCCGAGGTTCAGTCCCTGGATGTAGGCTGAAGGTTATGGTTGGAAATCTTATCCTGGGGTTGGTGGGGGCTGGGGGGAGTTTGGTGTGGGGTCTCTGATCAGGATCCAGAGCCATAGCACAAGGTCAGGTTTGGGAAGGCCAGTTCTAGGGTTGAAGGTCAACAATTGGTGTCACTGGTTCAAATCCAGGGAGGGAGTCATGGGTCAGGACAAAGATGTCAGATTTGAGAGGTTTGGGGATGGGTATCTAAGTCCTGGTCCAGTGTCCCGGGTGGGCTGCATGGGGGTGAGGACTCTAGTTGGTCCTATCAGGCCTCCCCAAGGCAGCTTCCGGTCCCTCAGGCCCCGCAGGGCGCCCCCCGCCACTGAGGATGAGTCACTGCAGCAGCCGCGCCCTGACCCTGCTGAGCAGCGTGTTTGGTGCATGTGGCCTCCTGCTTGTGGGCATCGCAGTCAGCACTGACTATTGGCTATACATGGAGGAGGGCACGGTGCTGCCACAGAACCAGACCACGGAGGTCAAGATGGCGCTGCACGCTGGCCTCTGGCGTGTGTGTTTCTTCGCAGGTACAGACCTCAGCCACCCTCCACTCAACTGTCCCTGCCTTGCCTGGGTGGGATCCGAGAGTCCTAATCCTTAGTTCCATCACTTGGGTTCCAGAAATCCAGAAACTGATCCTGTTTCTGTCCTGGAGAGTCAAATTCTTACATGGAGACCCAATTTCTAGCCCTCTACTCCTTGGATTTAGGAGTCCCAGTAGTCACACAACCTCCCAGTCCCTAACCCCCTAGGAACCACAGAGTCCCCTTCCCCCTCAGAAGTGACAATTTAGGTTCAGAAATTGTCCCCTGGACAGCTTCATTGCTGAATGGACAGCATAGAAAAATCCATGTTTCCCAGCGATCATAGAGACCCCCCCCTTCAAGGACCCTGCCACCCCCTACCTTATTCTCTTTAGGGATCCAGGAGTCCTGGCCACAGCCCCTCCTCACTTGGGACCCAGGGTTCCAGCCCTGCCCTCCATCCATGGGTCTGGTCTCTAGGGAAGCTGGCAACAGGAACTCCCAGGCTTCCTACCCATCCTGAGGTCTCCCCACTGTGCATCGTGCCCCTGACTGCCTCTCCAGAGCTTAGGATCATCTCATCCAGCGCTGCTTTCTTACCATCCCCCCAGGTCGGGAGAAGGGTCGCTGCGTGGCCTCGGAATATTTTCTTGAACCAGAGATCAACTTGGTGACGGAGAACACGGAGAATATTCTGAGTGAGGGGAAGCAGGGGGCCTAGGCAACAAGGGGACAGGATCTCAGGGCAGGTCCTGGGAGAAAGGGCAGGGCCAGGAAAGGGGTAGGGTGGAATGGAAGGAGTGGAGGATGGAAAGAAGGCAGAGTGGTTGGGCAAGGGGGAGGGGCTGGGTCGAGGGGGCGGAGCCTAGGCCGTGGGTGGTGCCAACAGGAAAGGGGTGGGGTCAGACCAAAGGAGGTGTGGTCTGGGTAAAGCGATGGAGTCTGCAGTGGAATTACTAGACAGGGGAAGAGTCTGTAGAAAGCAGAGAAACCATACAAAGTAAAGGGGCAGGGAGATGGTGGAAATGGAGAGGTCAGGGGAATGGGGAGGTGTCCCTGCGGATTGTCCCTCTCACCCCATCTCTCCCCTTACCCCTCCCCCAGAGACAGTGCGCACAGCCACCCCCTTCCCCATGGTCAGTCTCTTCCTCGTGTTCACCGCCTTCGTCATCAGCAACATCGGCCACATCCGCCCACAGAGGACCATTCTGGCTTTCGTTTCTGGCATCTTCTTCATCCTATCGGGTGAGCCCAAGGAAAGGACTTACGGGCTGGGGGGGCTCTTTTAGATAACAGGAGTCTGAGGTCCCTCTTCCTTGCTGTGAAATCCTGAAGGGGTTACAGAACCTCTCTGAGCCCCAATTTTCTCCTGTGTGAGAGGGAGATGGCAGGCCCATTTCACAGGGTAACCAATGCTTATTAGGTGCTAATTACGTGCCAGTCTCTGTGCTAGTCCTCACAACCCTGTGAGGTGATAACAGGTTACAAGGCTCCTTGTTTCCTGTGCAACGTTTTGTCTGAAATTTTTCAAAGAGAAAAGGTGAAAAATTTTAGAGTGGACACCCATGGACCTACCACTTAGAGCGACTGTTACCATATAACTAGACTTGCTTTGTCCTGCATCTGTTCATGTAGCTATGTTTCTACCTATCTTACTGTTATTTATCGCACTATTTTTTATGCATTTCAAAGTGAGTTGAGGCATCATTCCACTTTACCCTAAATACTTCACTAGGCATGCCATTAGCTAGAGTTCAGTATGTGTTTATAGTTCTTTTCTTTTTAAGTTTTATTTATTGATTTGAGAGAGAGAGAAACATTGGTTTGTTGTTCCACTTATGTATACACTCATCAGTTAATTCTTGTACCTGCCCTGACTGGGGATCAAACCCACAGCCTTGGTGTATGGGGACAACACTCCAGCCAACTGAGCCACCCAGCCTGGGCCATAGTTATTTTTATTTTTTTGACCTATGAGTGATCTCAAATCCTTTTCATAACATCTATGCTCGGGGGTTATTATTAGTACTCACTTAATAAAATGGGGGTACTGAGGCCCAGAATTGTGCAGAGATTTGTATAAGCTGGTGTTGTCCAGGGACTTGAGTGTCCTGAGTTCTAGAGTAGAATCCTTTCTGTTGTTCCCCTCATCCAAACTGCAGCTCGGTTTGGTCTACTTCAGTTCCTCTCAAGTAAGGTCAGCTCAGACCAACTCAGCTTTGACACGTTTAATTCCATCCATCTGCTCCAACTAACCCCAATCTATTCTGACTCAATTCTTCAGTTCAATTCAAATTAATTCAACATAACTTAATTTAACTCCATTTGGGTCTTTATAATCCAGTTGATATTTTATGAACAAACCCTGTTGTACATCTCATTTCCATTCTGTCCCCTGGGTATCGCTTCTCAGCCTTTTGGCTAAGATCGAGGGTAGAGACCTGTTTTTACCAGTTTAATATTCTGTCCCCTGGGACCTCCACTCGGCTCCCCCTTTAGAGGTGGCTCTGCAAATAACTAAAGGTGGATTTTTTAATATCCCTTCCCGCAGTCCCTTTCCTGCTCCTCACCCAGCTTTCTCTAAGCTAAACCTCTCTTGTGCCTCTAACTGAAACTGACAAGACTTTATCCAGGGAAACCAGGGTGCAGCCTCTGTGCGAACTTGAATCACGGCATGTGCAGCCAGACACCGAGCTAAAATAAGACATGTAGGATCTCACCATCCCAGAGTGTCAGAGCAAAAGGTCTCATCCTTTTTTTCAGATGAAAAAAACATAGTGGCCTAGAGAGAGAGAAAGTGGGGCATGGAGACTTTATTTAATCCACCCAAAACATTTGAAAGAAAATCCCATTGATTGCGGCTCCCAGCGGTGGAAACAGGAGAGGTGACCTAGCTAGTCAATGGCAGAGCTGGGGTTAGAACTGAGGGTTTTCTCATCACAAAAACCATGCTCGTACCAGTGCATCAGGACCTTGAGGATCAGTGGTGCTGTCAGGGCTGGAAGTCAGGCCTCATATAACAATTTGAAGGGGACTGAACCCCTTCCTCAAGTTCACATCATAGACTATGACCTGTATACCCACCCCAAGGTATCCATCACGTACTTGTTTTAAAAAAGATTTCATTTATTTTTATTTTTATTTTTAGACAGAGGGGAAGGGAGGGAGAAAGACAGGGAGAGAAACATCAATGTGTGGCTGCCTCTCATGTGCCCTACAACACAGGCATGTGCCCTGCCTGGGAATCGAACTGGCGACCCTTTGGTTTGCAGGCTGGTGCTCAATCCACTGAACCATACCAGCCAGGGCCATCGTGTACTTTTTTTTTAAAAAGATTTTATTTATTTTTAGAGAGAGGGGAAGTGAGGGAGAAAAAGAGGGAGAGAAACATTCACATGCCCTCGACTGGGGACCCGGCCCACAACCCAGGCATGTGTCCTGGCTGGGAATTGAACAGGTGACTTTTTGGTTCACAGGACAACACCCAACCCATTGAGCCACACCAGTCAGGGCTCCATCATGTACTTTCAAGGTTGTGGGTGTGATGCCTGAAGGCATATGCTGGTGAACCTGAAAAGAATGGGGTTCAAATCCCAACACTTACTGTGTGTGCTACAGCTTCCCTTCGTGGAGTTACTGAGAGAAGAAATCTCAGGCAGGGGTCGGCAAACCTTACATAGCAAATATTTCAGGTTTTGAGAGCTGTCGGGTTGTAGTGCCCAAGCAACCAGAGGTAGAGCAGCGGGCATGGCTGCTGGTTCCAATAATACTGTTTATGGAGCCTGAAGTGCAAATTCAATGTGACTTTTATGGGTTATAAAATATGTATTGTTTTTGTTTTCCCACACCATTAACAAATGTAAACACCACACTTCTCTCACAAGCCATACGAAATCACGTGGTGGGACAAATTGTAGTTGACTGACCCCTGGTCTCGGTCATGGGTGAAGGGCCAACCCAGTGGCTGGTCTATAACAATAACTGTTCAACACGTGGTAGTTTTAGATACACAAATAGTAGTAGTAACAACAACAAAAACCGCAATAATAAACGCTTTATCAAGTGTTATGGTTGGGGAAGTTCTATGTGCTTTTTCTTCACCTGGCAAGGCAGACATCATTATTACTCTCATTTTCCAGTTGAGGAAACAGAAGCAGTCAGAGTTAAGCTGCTCCATCATGGAAGGTGGATTCCAACCCAGGCTTTTCACCGCGGCACTGTACTGCCCCATAAAAATCATAAAAGTGGAGGTGACTTACAAAGGAGAGGAAAGGATGGAAATAGTACCAATATCTTAGATGGAATAAAACCATCTGGCCCAACCACCTCATGTTCCTGATGAGAAAACTGAGAGAGCGGGAGAGAGACAGAGACAGAGACAGGAGTTGTCTGAGGTCTGGGAAGTGCTAGACTTGGCCTTCAGTCCTGGGAAAAGCAGGGGAAGCGTTGGGGCAGCAGAGGGATAGGGTCACACTGAGCATTACACATCCCTCAGGGAACCATGTTGGGGATGGACTAGAGGAAGATGAGCAAATCAAGGAGGAGGCTTACACAGTGGTCTGAGCAACAGGGTTTGGGCTGAGCCGGGGCCAGGAGGATAAAGGAGATTGCATGACTTTGAAAGAGAAGAATATTGACGGGAAAATCTATGTAGAATTAGTTGGTTGACTGGGTTTGGTGAGAGATGGGGTGAGGAGGCTGGTGTGGCATTGATTTTCCTTTTCCAGGTCATAGAAGGCATGCTTTCTGGGCATGGCCCATATTAACCCCCGATCCTGAAAAACATGTTCTATGCATGTGCCCATTTATTCACTCATCAAACACTTACAGAGACATCCTGCATACCAGGCTCTGTGCTGGCCACTGGAGGCAACACGCTGAATCCAAAGTGAGAGTCCACATGCAGTTACTCCCCAAACAGCCCCCCGACTGCACACTCATCAAAGCTTGTCACGCATCACTTAAAGGCTTCAGTGCTTTGATGAATTCCCATTGCACTTAGAGTACGTCCAAACTCCTCCTGCTGGCCCTTCATGGTTCGGCTACCGCTCAGATCCGTGACCTCGTTTCCTAACCCACTGACACTCTCCTTTGCATGTAACTTCAGGCACGCTGGCCTCCTGCTATTCCTGGAAAATGCAAATCTCAGCCCTGCCGAGGACTTTTACACTCACTAGGCCTCCATGCTCAGAAGTCTCTTCTCCCTGGTTCTCACAGGGCAGGGGTGTTCCCTCTTCAGGGTTTCTTTTTTCCTGACAACAGTATGTAATGCCTTGCTCCCTCCGCCATCCTATTCCTTGTTTGATTATTGTTTCTTAGCACTATTGCTGTTGTCAGTCATCTTATTTTCTGTCCCCTCCCACTGGAATGTAATTTCCGAACATCCGGGAACTTTACAAATATCTGCCGAGCCTAGAGGAGTTGCTGGCACAAAGTAGATACTGAAATATTTGTAGACCTGGTGAAGGATAAGGACAGCTCAGGGCATGCTGGGAAAGGGCTGTATTCACCTAACCCAGTAGGGTGGTGGGGAGGGTGGGAGTGACCGGGATTCCAACAGAAGGTGACATCCAAGTTGATGATACTGAAAGCGCGAGGGAGACCTGATTTCAAGTGAAGAAAGAGAAGGAAGTGCTTTGCATGGAGATTGAATTAAGAGCGTGTGGGAAGGCCTCCAAAGCAGTTGAGACTCAGATCGATGCGGGTGCCGCTCTCCATGGTCCTGAAACGCTATTGTTCTAAAGCTGAGGTGTCTCTTCCTCTCGGAATGTAGGGTGATTCTGGCCTACTGAGCTCTAAGAATTCTGGAACAGATACAGTGGAGAGGGGAGGGAGAGGGTTGGGTTACAGGAAAAAGAGGGAAGGAGGAAAATAGGAAAGGAGAAAAGGTTATTTTTAGAGAACAATAGCCATTGTGAAATGTCTGGGAAGGAGAAAGAACGACAAAAATAATTTACCTTCTGACATTGTTCTTATTTAATTTTCAGTGACCAAAAGCAAAACCACAACCAAAACATTTGTATTTTTAAATGTTTGTGTGTTTGTTTCTCATCAGCCCCTGCTCCTGACTCTCCTGATGGAGAATGTTTTTTATTTAGAACTGTTATATGAAACATGGTTCTTAAAGTGAGGCAGGTGTGGTTAGCGGGAATCGATCGGGTCATAAAGAACCTGGAGTATCAGGTTGTAAAAGTAATATCTTTTCCAGTGTATAGTAGGGAGTCAGGGAAAGATTTTTAACAAGAAAAGAAAAGATTCCAGTATGAAGTTTAGAAAGAATCAGTTTCTAAAACAAGGGGATGGGGATTTTGGGGACGGTGGTACAGGCATAGAAGTAACCTTAGCTGAGTCAGAGGACTTGGGTTAACAAAGGGGGTATAGATTTATGAGAGATTCAGGAAGTAAAATGGACATGGCTTCACGACTGGGAATCCGTGATAGAAGAGAGAGAGTGGGAAGGTTACCTCTGCCCCTGACTAGGGTGCCCAAGTGAGTGTGGTTCAGGGCTCCCTTTAGTACTCCTTTCTGAGAAACCTGCTCATCTGTCAAGACTTAGCCTCAGATGCCTTTTCCCCCGTGTAATACGTCACGGGCCCCCTCTTTTTGAACACTAAGATGATGGGATACTAGAAATTCAAAGTGCTCTGGAAGTTCAGAGCAAGAAAATGTTAATTCTTAGAGGAGGTTGAGAAATGGTGGGAGTTCGAGTGGATTAAAAAAAGGAAGCAGCTATGAACTCTTGTGGAAGTTCACTGTGAAGCAAGTATATTAATCCATTCAGCTAGTCTTTATTTGTGCTGAACCTTTGCTAGATGTTGGGATGCTAGCAGCTGGGGACAAGGTGGACTAGTTTTAAGCATCCTAGTGGGGGTGGGAGAGATGTGTGACAAAAAATACAAATAAGTGAAAAATGTCATGTCAGGTGGTGGTGAGTGCTATGAAAAATGAAGCAGGTTAAGGGGAAGGAGAGTGATGGGAGAGGGTCCTTATTTTATCTCACTTGAGTCACTCTGAGTTTTTTAGTGGAAACTTTAAAATCTATACAGTAGTACAATGAACGAACACTGGTATACCATCTTCCGCCTAGATCTAAATAGATCCTGCATTTTGCTAATGGTTGGCCATTCCCTCCCTCCCTCCCTCCCTCCCTCTCTCTCTCTCACCTGCTACCACACACACATTTCTTTGACCTTACCATTGGAAAGTAAGTTGCAGACACCATGACAGTTTACCTCTGAACATTTTATAATAGTATGCATCTCTAACATGCTTCTATGTAACTCTAACACCATTGTCACACTTAGAAGTTTTACAATAATTCCATAATATAATCGATTCCATTTTCAACATGTCACAGTGGTTTCAAAAATGCCTTTTAGCCCTGGCTGAGTAGCTCAGTTGGTTAGAGTGTTGCCCTGCTATGCCAAGGTGGCGTGTTTGATTCCCGGTCAGGGCACATACAGGAATTAACCAATGAGTGCATCAATAAATGGAGCAACAAAGTGATGTTTCTCTCTCCCTCTCTCTGTCTCCCTTCCTCTCTCTCTCTCTCAAAAAATCAATACCATATTTTGCCATGTATGATGCACACCCACGTTTTTGGCCCAAGCTTTCAGGAAAAAAATTTTTCACTTTGATTTTTGATTCAGTTTTTTACTTATATATAAAACTGGTAATCATATTCCAGAGTATTATTTTGCATATGGATATCATTATTGCTTTCTAGCATTACACTTGTAACTCATAAGCATAAATAAAAGAATTAAAATCATTTATATAGATATGGAATTAGTACTACCCATATATAATGCACATCCTTATTTTTCCCTCAAAAATTTGGGCAAAAACATGCGCATTGTACATGGCCAAATACAGTTAATTTTTTTTAGAAAAGATGCCTTTTATAGCTTTGCCCCAGAACCAGATTCAATCCAGTTTCACACATAGTATTTGGTTAATGTCTCCGTTAGTTCAGACTACTTCTCCCACTATTTTATTTACAACAGTGACTTTTAAAATGTACTTCATTTTAAAAATATAGAAAGAATAGTGTAACGAAATGCCATGCATCCTTCCCTGAGTTTCAACAATTATCAACATATGGTGAGTCCTTTTTTAAGCCACACTGCCATACCTTCCCTCTACACTGCACTACATTTTTGCAAAGCCAAACTCACGCATTAAGTCATCTTATCCACAAACATTTCTGTCTCTCTCAGAGAAACAAGCATTTTGTTATTTAACATAACCACAGCACCATAATCATGCCCAAACAATTAAGAATAGCTGCTTAATATCATTTAATATCTAGGAAGTGTTCAACATCCCCACTTGTCTCTTAAATGCCTTTTTTACAGTTACTTTGTGGTAAATTGGGATCCACATCCCACTTGTGTGTTTCACTGATGGATCTCCAAAGCCTCTTTTGGTCTATAACAGTCCCTCTCCTGGTTTTTCCTTGCCATTTATTTGTTGAAGAAATCTAGTCATTTGTCTAGTAGGGTTTCCACGCTCTAGATTTTTCCAGTCGTGTTCCTGTGTCATGGTTGAATGTGTCCATCCATCCCTGTATCTTCTTGTAACATTGTAACATTGATGTTGATCAGGTCCAGGTTTGGGGGTATTTTTTGGTTTTTTTGTTTTTTGCAAAAATACTTTATAGGTAGGTGGTGCTGTTTACGTCTGACTGTGTTATATCAGAGACATAATGTCTGTCATCTCTTCTTGACATGTTAAGACTGATCACTGCTTGTGGTGTTATCAGCTTGATATTGATCACATCTTGGATTTGTTTGGTCGGTTCCTGTGGCATCATTTAATTTATTCCTCTTTCCTTTGTATTTTCTGTAGTTATGTCTGGCCAACATGGAAATTATGTCTAGACTACCTTATATTGATGAGATTCAGCTTAAACATGTCTGGCAAGAAGATTCAGAGGAGCTGTGTTCTTTATACTTTTTATTTCAGGTAGTAAATCATGTCAGGTGGTTTCACCATGAGTAATTCAAATTTTGACTCTTTGATTTTTTATTGATTGATTGATTGATTTGAGACAGACATCGATTTGTTGTTCCACTTATTTATGCATTCATTATTTGATTCTTGTATGTGCCATGACCGGGCATCGAACCCAAAACCTTGGTACATCGGGATGACACCCAAACCAGCTGAGCTACCCGGCCAAGGTTGTAGTGCAAAGTCTGAATGCGTGGTAAAGGATGAGGTCATCAGAGCTCTCCATTGAGAAGGGGCACTTTTCTCTTTACAATGAATAAATAATCTGCAGGTAACCCTCTGGCACCTTGGGGGAAATCCTGTTTGGTAATACCTATTTTTTTAATTACAGTTGATGTACAATATTATATTAGTTTTATCACTTCTCGGTCTTTTGGTTAAGGTCAAGTGTAATATTATATTAGTTTCAGATACACAGCCCTGTGATTAGACATTGATATAATCTACAAAGTGATCCCCCTGATAATTCCAGGACTCAGCTGGCCCCACCCACAGTTACTACAGCATCACTGACTGTATTCCTATGCTGTACTCTACATCCCCATGACTGTTTTGTAACCACCAGTGGGTGCTTCTAAATCTTGGGGACACATAGTTTATTTAAAATTTTTAAATTTTGGAAATAATTTAAATTTTAAACATGGAAAAATTAAAAAAAAATACAGTGAACTCATATATCTTTTACTTGGACCAATTTTAACATTTTGGCACCTTTGCCTTCATCAATCTATCTATCTATTATCTCCATTGATCACCTGTCTATCATCTATATCTATCATCTACACCTGTCACTTCTGTCATCCATCTAGCTTTCTGTCATGCATATCACTCATCTATCTATAACTAATTATTATTTATCTATATCTATTAAGCCTTATCATCATTTTCTCTCACCTATTTTATCTGTGTTGTATTTACCTACTAGTAGCTATCATGGATTTGTGTCATCTATGTATCTATTTACCTCTAAAACCACGTGAACATAAGTTGCAAACCCTTCACCCTCAAACCCTCCAGCCAGTGTGTCCTGTGCACAAGTGCGCTTTGTTTTTCTCCCCGCGGTGCAATAATTGACTTCAGGTAGTTGAGCCGTCACGCAACGCTGCAGCTCACACACAGTCCGTATTCCTATTTAGCCAACGGTCCCAGCGCCGTCTTTTATAGTCTTTGCCCCTGAGTTGGGATCCAGTCTCAGATCACGCTCTACAGTTCCTTGTCGTGTCTCTTCTCGTCTCTTCCTCTTTTATATAGTTCCTGTGCCTTTAACAAATTAGCTTTCATGTCAACTCTTTTTGAAGAGTACAGCCAATTGTGCTGTACAATGCCCCAGTTTCCGCAGGCGTGGATTCGGGTTACACATTTTCAGCAGGGAGGCTACAGAAGTGAAGTAGAGCCAGGCTGTCATCGGAAGGTCGCGGCGTCAGTCCGCCCTTTGCTGGTGATGTCAGCTTCTGTCCCTTGGTTTAGGTGGTGTCGGCCAGGTTCCTTTACAACAGAGGAAGTTTTTTTAATCTTTATATAATCTTTTTTTAATTTTTATTTTTGAATTATAGTTCACATGCAATATTATATTGGTTTCAGATGTACAACATAGTGATTAGACATTTATATGACTTATGAAGTGCCCCCCCTCCCGATAAGTCTGGTATCCACCTGATACAATACAGTTATTGCGGAATTATTACCTGCATTCCCTGAGCGGGCTTTACATCCCCCATGGCTGTTCTGTAACTACCCATTTGTGTTTCGTAACCCCTTCACCTCTTTCACCCATTCCCTCACCACCCTTCCTCTTTGGCAACCATCATTCTGTTCTCTGTATTTATGAGTCTGTTCTAATTCTGTTTGTTTATTGTGTTACTTTGGTTTCACACATAAGTGAAATCGTGGTGTTTGTTTTTTCTCTGTCCGACTTCATAATCTCTTTGTAATTAGTAGCTTATTCCTTGGGAAAATTCAATCCAGTGATTTAATGTCCACTGATGATTCTTGTGTAAATCCCAGGATTACCCCTGAGGTTGCAAAATGGTGTTTTCTAACTCCGTAAATAAGAATTTTCTCTCTTCCTTTATTAGTTATTGATTTTACAATATATCATTATGTATTCACATTTTTAACAAATCAGCATGTTATATGCCATTACTTTTAGTATTCATTTTGATGCTCAAATTGCCTCCAGTTGGACAATCAGGAATTCCTTTCAAGCTAGTTCCTGTGTTCTTGTTTGACATGTTCCTTTCATTTTGGGGGGAGCAATTCCTTACTTTGTGGCATGAATACACTTTTATGTGTCTTCCCCAGGCTTCAAATTAGCTGTTTCTCCCAGGAGCCCAAGCTCCTTATACAGTGTGGGGTGATATTAGAGACCAAACTCTGGGTGCTAGGTGTGCTCATTGCTGCTGAGGTGTCATTGCTTCTGGAATCTTTCAGGAGAGAAAGCTGGCAAATTATATATATTTGTAAAATAGGAGCTTATATTGCACCTAAACACCAGAGGTTTCTTCCTTGCTTTACCCTATTTTGACTTATATCTTCCTTCTTTCACAGAAAGAAGAGAACTGTAGCTCCCCAAAACATTAATATATTTACACATTTGCTCAACCCTACAATGTACACAGAATAATTTCAAAACTGTTACCCCTAGACACTAACAACAACAACAACAACAACAACCATATTAAGTAAGGTACAAGATTTCTTTGATGATCTTCTTGTCTTTGGACAGAAATATATAATCAAAGTACTCTAGTCATAAGTTACTGGGTTACTAACTTTCCCCTCCTGTGGTGGTACTCTTCATATGATGTGAAGTCAGTTTTTTATTTATGTTTATCCATATTCACTTTTAGTTTTTCCCATCCTTGTTGAAATTATCTTTTAAATACATAAAATATTAGCATAGTTGCAAAGGTCAAAGCTCAGAGGAGTGCCACTTCCTCCCTGTTGCTTGCTTCTTTCCTGTCCTCACCTGCCCCCTGTAGGTTATCCACTACATTTGTTTGTTTTCTTTCCTTTGTCTCTTACTGCAAAAATAAACAGATGCATATATGTGTTCTTACTTACCCTTCTTTTTTTTGCTTAAAAGTGGCATCCTGTACACTCTTTTGTGCATTTTTAAAAATATTTTATTTATTTATTTTTAGAGCGAGGGGCAGAGAGGAGAGGGAAACATCAATGTGTGATTGCCTCTCCAGCACCCCCTACTGGGGACCTGGCCTGCCACCCAGGCATGTTGCCTGACTGGGAATCGAACCTGCAACCCTTTGGTTCGCAGGCCAGCACTCAATCGACTGAACCACAGCAGACAGGGCTGTGCATTTTCTTTTTGTACATAGTGATGTAGTCTGAACCATCACTGAACTCCATCCACACCAGTGCACAGAGCTTGACCTCATTCTCACTGCACAGCGGCTCAGTACTCTGCTATGTGATGTTTTATAGATCATTTCATGAATCAAGGGCATCTGGGTTGTTTCTGATATTTTGCAGTTATGAACACTCTTCAGTGAATTAACTTGTGCCTGTGAGCTTTCATCGAACAGATATCTTCATTGACAGATATCTTCAGGGCAGATTCCTCTCAGTGAGATTGCTAGGTTAAAGGATAAATACCTGTGTGGTTTTGTTAGTTATGGCCAAACTCCCCTCCATGGGGGCTGTGTTATTGTACAGCCGCACAAGCAACATATAAGAGCTTTCATTCCCCCGGCCTTGCCGGGGAAAAAAAAGTGAAACTTAAATTTTTTTTTTTATTTTATTGTTTGAGAGAGAGATTAATTTGTTCTTCCACTTACTGATGCATTCATTGGTTGATTCTTGTATGTGCCCTGAATGGAGATCGAACCCACAACCTTGGAATGTGGAGACAATGCTCTAACCAACTGAGCTAGCTGGCCAAGGATGTTGTGAAGCTTTTTAACTTTTGATGATCTGATGTATGAAACATGGTAGCCCCTCATAGTTTTTATCTGCTTGTGTGTTACTTTGAATGAGAGAGCATGGTTTTGTTTCATTTTCGGGGATTTTTGGGGGGTTTTTTGGTTTGTTTTGTTTTTCAAGAGGGAGATCATAGAAGGCCTTTCTAAAGAAGTGATAAAGAAGGAGAGGGCTAAGTGAAGTGACAGAGAGAGACAGAGAGAAATCTGGGGAAAGAGCATTCCAGGGAGAGAGAAGAGCAAATGCAAAGGCCCTGAGGCAGAAGTGAGCTTAATGGGCTCAAGAAAGGAGAAATTCGTGTGGTCAAAAAGTAGAGGGAGCAAGGAGAGAGTGACCAGGGATGAGCCTGGCTGGCACCACGTGGGCACTGGAGTTCAGGAGTTGGTCAAGTTTTTCTGTAGAAAAGCCAGACAATAAATACAGCTTTACTGGCCTCACAGTGCCTGTCGTAGCCCCTGAACTTTGCCTGTACAGCTACAGGCAATGTGTAAATAAACTGGCTGTGTTCCAGTGAAATTTTACTTGTGGGCCTTGAAATTTGAAATTCCTAGACTTTAAAAATTAAGATTTTCTAATTCATATAACCTAAAATTCATATAATTCTGCGGTTTTTCGTACATTCACAAGGTTGCGCATCCCCATTACCTAATTTCACAACATTTTCATCACCCCCAAAAGAAACTTTACCCCTTTTAACAGCCAGTCATAATCCCTCTTCACCCCATTCCCTGGCAACCACTAATCCACTTTCTGTCTTTACGGTTTTGCTGTTTTGGACATTCCATATAAATGCATCCATGCAATGTGGGGTCTTTTTGCATCCAGCTTCTTTTACGTAGCATATATTCTAGGTTCATCCATGTGGTAGCTAAAGTCCGTACTTCCTTTTTTCCGGCTGAGTAATATTCCTTTGTGTGGTTATGCCAGTTGATGGCCACTTGGGTTGTTTCTACTTTTTGGCTGTTATGAATAATGCTGCTACAAACATTGAGGCACAAGTTTTAGTGCAGACAAGCATTTCCAATTCTCTTGAGTAGACACATAGGAGTGAAATTGCTGAGTCATGTGGCCATTTTATTTATTTAAAAAAAATTTTTAAACTTTTTTTACTTTTAAAAAATATATTTATTGATTATGCTATTACAGTTGTCCCATTTCCCCCCTTCACTCAACTCCATCCTGCCCACCCCCTCCCTCTAAAAATTTTTATTGATTAATTGTTAGAGAGAGAGGGAGAGAGAGAGAGAGAAAACATTAATTTGTTGTTCTACTGATTTATGCATTCATTGGCTAATTCTTTTTTTTACAAAGTAGACAATATCTTTATTATTTAATTTGATGCACAAGATGACATGGTTTTTGATACCGTTACAGTAAGGAAATAGCGTCCTTTCATTATTAAATGTACTTAGCATTTCTTGAACTTATGTAAAAAACCAAACCATTAATGCTGTAATATTAATATTCTTCTTCTTTTTTAAATTTTTCATTGGCTAATTCTTGTATGTGCCCTGAATGGAGATCGAACCCACAACCTTGGTGTATCAGGACAATGCTCTACCCAACCAAGCTAGCCAGCCAGGGCGTAGCTTTACCACTTTGAAAAACTGCCAAATGCAATTACATACTTTTTTAGGTGCTGCAAAATATCATTCTTCTTTTGGTGTTTTAAAGCAATTTAGTTACATAAAAACCATTCTTAGCTAGTAGGCCATATGAAAAAGAGCCCTGTTGTAGGCAGTGGAAGGAGTGTCTATTTATTCTGGGGGCGATGGGCACACAAGTATTTATTTGTAGGATTCTGGGGGAAGATGCTGATAAGGATCACATCGATTCATTTAGGGACCGTTGGCATGGCTACTGTTAAAAAGAAAGATCATCCTGAGGAAGTGTTATTTGCCTCCTAAAAATTCTCAACCCAGACCTCTCCTCTCTCTCTACCTTCCGCAAGTGCTTCTATTTCCTCATCTGTAAATGGAGATAAAAATGGTACCGACTTGAAAGCATTGTAAAGTTTAAATGAGTTAAAGCGTAGTGGACACTGAGAATGGTGCCTGGCACAGAGCAAGGTCTACATAAGCCGCTGTTGTTGTTATTGATGTCGCTGCTATCATTATCCGTACCTCAGCTCAGACCTCCTCCTCCCCCAACCCCGGAATATACAACTCCAGTGTCTCCCCTCCAATCTCTTCCCCAAACCAACCAGCCCCCAAATGACCTTCTAACCCTCCAGTCTGGCCCTGTCATTCCTCTGCACCGGACTTTCTAGGGTTCCCCCTTGCCCTGGGCATCAAGGCCGAGCTCCTCAGCCCTGCATGTGAGGCTTACCACGGTTGTTTCCCTGCCCGCCTCTCTGACCCCATCTCTTGTGGCTGCAGCCTGTGTTGTAGCCACATGGATGGGTCAGCTCAGGCCCAGCCTCCAAGGCTTTGCCTTTGGCGTTCGCTCTGCCCAGAGTGGTATCATGGACACTCTTATCCACTTCCTGTATGGCTTGGACAAAGGCCTTTCTTCCAGGAAGCTTTTCTTGGCTTACCCTGACCCTGACCCTCACTCTGCCTGTTGACCAGCTTTCATAATTTGCCTTTCCCAATGATGTTGGGAGCTCCTGGACACAAACTTGGGGTGGGGAAGGAGGGTGATTCATCTCTGGGATTGCTGCACCCAGCCAAGGCTCAGCACATAAGGGGCTTCAAAAGAAGGAAGTTAGGCCCTGGCTGGGTAGCTTAGTTGGTAAGAGCATCTTCCCCACATGCCAAGGTTGCCAATTCCATCCCTGGTCAGGGCATGTACAGGAATCAACCAGTGAATGCATCAATAAATGGAACAACAAAAATGATGGAAGTTAGTTCACACCCCAGTAGGGAGGAGAGGGAGAGGGCAGTGGTGGGAGGGTGTGGGCTGGGGAAAGAGGTCCACTGCTAACGGACCAAGGGCACCCCTGCCCTCCCAGGCCTCTCCTTGGTGGTGGGCTTGGTTCTCTACATTTCCAGCATCAATGACGAGGTCATGAACAGGCCCAGCAGCTCTGAGCAGTATTTCCACTATCGCTACGGGTGGTCTTTTGCCTTCGCTGCTTCCTCCTTCCTTCTCAAAGAGGTGATGTCTCGGGGCCCACATGAGAGCTTTGAATGGGGAGGGGTTTCCGGTCCAGGAGGAAGAGAAGAGGAGATGGTGGGTGGGGGAGCGCATAGACTCTGGAAGAGTGGTGGCTGAGGTCCTAGGGAAAGAGGGGGCTGGGGACCTGGATTTCTGGGGTCCTGGGGGAGGAGGGGGATGGGGACTTGGAATCCTGGGGTTCTGGAGGAGGAGGAAGCTGGAGGCCTGGAATCTTGGGGTCCTGGGGGTCGCGAGTCTCCGGGTAAAGAGCCTGGGACCCTGACCCTGCCTTGCCACAGGGGGCTGGCGTGATGTCCGTGTACTTGTTCACGAAGCGCTACGCGGAGGAGGAGATGTACCGCCCGCACCCGGCCTTCTACCGCCCGCGTCTCAGCGACTGCTCCGACTACTCGGGCCAGTTCCTGCAGCCCGAGGCTTGGCGCCGCGGGCGCAGCCCCTCCGACATCTCCAGCGACGTGTCCATCCAGATGACGCAGAACTACCCTCCCGCCATCAAGTACCCGGACCACCTGCACATCTCCACCTCGCCCTGCTGAGGCCATGCCCCTCGGAGCTCCCTTCCTCCGCCTCCTTAGGGGTCTCCCTGCGACGCAGCTCCCCTGCCGCCCTTGTCTTCTGGACTCGGCTTTCACCTGGAGGGTGCTGCTCACACTTTAGCCTCACCCTCTCCCCAGCAGCCACGCCCCCCCCCCATACCCCTTTCTCTTTTCAATAGCTCCTGCCATTTCCTGGCCCTTCCACTTCATTGGGCCCGTTTACTTCCAGATGGCTCCACTCCCTCGATTGCCCGCCCCTTTTTGCTGAGGCCCCGCCCCTTCCTCGGGCCCCGCCCTCCCAGCTAACTCACTCCTGGGTTCTCTCGTGCGGGCGCTCACCTCCCAGGAGTCCCCCAACCTGCTGCCTCCTCACAGGGGCGCTGGGCTGGAGAGTAGGGTCCGGTAGCCGCCAGGAATGCCAACCATCCTCTTCTCCCTTCTGCTCCTAATTCTCTTTCCTGGTCCCGTCTCACCCTGCGGACCCTGGGGGCCCTTGAGTACAGTGGGGGGCTTCTTTGCTCCGCCCACAGCCCCCGGGGTGGGTCGGGGTCGGTAGGCAGTGGGTATGGTTAATCTGGTCTCCCTCCCACACTCGTCTCTGCTCCCCTGGGAGACCCCTTCTTTTTCACCGGCTGGGCTCTTCTCAGCCGCCTGGGGGGTTACCTGCCTTTCAGGGGGCGCTGTCTAACCAATATTGCTTTCTCTGCTGCCCTAACTTCTCTTTCTTCCTCCTCTCCTTCCTCTTCCTCCTCTAACTCTTGTCTCCTTCCTCCTTTTCACCTACACACCACACGACAAGGATGGAGACCCTAGGGTGAGGGAATTCCACGCCGTTTCCACACCTGTGCCCGCCTCTTCCCCCTCGAGGCTCCGTCGGGGGAGGGAGAGACAGTAGCGGGGGTCAACACCCCCCAAACCTCGAAGTCTTCCATTTTCTGGCACTCCCCTTCATTGAAGTTCCCCTTCCCATCTCAGACCCCCAACTCTGGCCTCTTTCAAGGGTTCGTCCTCCCTCTTGGACAGATTTGGGGGCATCTTAGAAATTCGCCCACCCCCCCCTTATTAGGGGAGGAGGGGCGAGGTAGCACAGTGTTGTACACGGAAGCAGAAAGGCCCCCGGGGTGGGGGGAGGGAGGCAGGGGAGGGACGGGGGCTTTTAGTTTGCATCTTAGGTGGGAGGGGGGAGGGGGACCGCAGCAGTTAACCTGTCTTTACGCAGCGATTTTTAACGAGGCTGGGGGGAGGGGGGCTATGGGGATGGGGAAAGGGCGGGTGGGGAGCCTGGCTCTGTTATTTACCGTGTATCATATGTAAATACCAACAGAAACTTCAATAAACTGTATTTCAAACACGTCTCTGCCTGCCCGAGGGGAGGGTATTGGCTACCGAGGGCTGGGTTCAGGTCTGTGCCCCGAGGGTCAGGGAATAAGGTTAGATTGGTATTTGTCTAACTGTTCAGTCCTCATCATTATTAATATCCGCGCTTTATAATTCAGTCCGTGTCAATCATGTAGGACAGCAAATGACACCGGTCAGAATTAGTAACACTCAAGTCTTGGTATTACTCTGACCACCTAGAGTACTGTTACTGCTCCTCGCCCTTTCCCACATTCACCGTTTCGTTTAGTTTTGTCCCCGAGACTTCACGTGGAGTTTGTTGGACTCCCTTTGCAGCTAGGCCCACAGAGGTGAAATGACTCCTTCAGGGTCCCACAGGTAGAACTGGGCAGGACCACGAGCCTTGAGAGAGCAGTGGGTTCTCCCGATGTGAGGGGTTCAGTCATTCTGTTGAGAAATAAGTTACCATTTATTGCACACCTACTATGAGCCACACACACTCCTCTTGTCCAGGACCCCATGAGATGTTTCCAGCAGCGCTGGTGTAGGAATTATCACACACACACACACACACCCAGGGGGCTCTGCGATCTATGATCTCGCTGTCGACATTTAGGGACGAAAAACAGCCTGCACGTTGGATAAACCTGTTCTTGAGATGTATTGAAAAGGAAACATAACACCCTGCAGCCCATCAGTTCTTTGCCTTGTTTCGATTTAGCTTCTTCAGGACGCTCCACTCAGAACTTCAGCCACACCCACACTTACCAAGCTGTCATTCGGCGTGGAACACTGTGCTGAGAACCCTTCATTTATTGCCTGATTGGATTCTCTCAGCCGCCCCGTGAGGATGAGGCATTCCACAGAGCCCCATTTTGTAGATGGAGAAACTGAGACTCAAGGAGGTGAGGCCACCCAGCTGGTAAGATGCACAGGAACCTGGCAGGGTAGTTCAGTCGGTTACAGTGCCACCCCCATACACTAAGGTTGCAAGTTTGATCCCTGGTCACGGTACATACAGGGATCAGCTAATGATTGCACAAATAAGTGGAACAACAAACTGATCTCTCTCTCTCTCTCTCTCTCTTTCTCTCTCTCCCTCCCTATCTCATCATTAAAACAAGTGCTAAGGAGTATTCACACCCAGGCCTTTCCAGCCCCAGAGTCCACTCTCTTGGCCACTCCATTCTACCACTAGGAATTTGATGCAAACTCATTCTGTGACCTTGAGCAAGTCTTCTAATCTCTGGGGCTTCAGTTTCTTTTTCTGTAACGAAGAGGGGGGATGGGCTAGAAGGACTCCAAATCCATCTGGAAGAGGGAGAGTTGGGGGGGCGGGTAGGTTAGCAGGAAAGAATTAAGATTCAGCAGGATCAGACTCCCTGGGGGGAATGCTCTGAGTCATTTTCAGTGGTTTCAGGAATTTCTGGCGATCGTGCTTGAGATTTGGGATGGCAAATATGTTTCAGCTTCTTTGTCAAGATTAATCGATCCTTTGTGGCTGCCTGCAGAGCACAGTGTTGATAAGGATTTTGAACTTCTGCTCACTGGGGAAGGATGTCCCCATCAATTAGCGCTGTCTGCTATCCTGATTAATTGGCGCTGTCTGTCCTGTTAGCAGGGTGGGAGACTGTGGCTCCAGGGCTGGGTGTTTGCTGATTTTGTCCAGAAGCTAACGACCCAAAGTCTGAAAATTTATGTTCTTTTTATTATTATTTTTAAATCATGCTAGTTGTTTTTGTTGTTGTTTTGTCTTTTACATTTTGAAAGGGGAAAGTGATTCCATAGTTAAAGACTTGGGTTTTCAAAAAACATTTTATTGATTGATTTTTTTTTTTAGAGAGGGAGGACAGGAGAGAGAGAGAAACATCAATTTATTTCCACTTATTCAAGCATCCATTGGTTCTTTCTTGTATGTCCTAACTGGGCATCGAACCTGCACCCTTGGCCTAGCAGGACGACACTCTAACCCGCAGAGGTACCCAGCCAGGGCTTGTTGGTTTGTGTTTAAGGAATGCTGTGAAAAGTCAGTCCCACTTCTGCCCTCTTGACATCTGGAAGCCCTGAGGTACTACCATCTTTTAATGTATAACTTCAGGAATACTGCACGCACATTGAAATATATATGCCTGTATTTCCATCCACACACCGGCGGATAGGTCGGCTATATGTACATGTCTATTTGACTCAGCATTTATCATCAAATGCACACAGCACTGTATCTTTCCATTTCACGTGGCAATGTATCATGGAGATCACTTAGCATCAGTTATGTAACCCTGCCTCACTGTTTTCTAAGGCGGCTTAATAACAATACTTTGCATGAATTAGTCGCATAATTCATCCAGCGTTTCCTTTGTGCCTTCCCCTTTGCATTCAAGTCCTCGGCACTTTCCATTCAATAACCCAAGGAGGTCGGCGCTTTTACTGTCGCCCCCATTTTATAAACGATATCCTGAGGCGAAGAGGTTGATGAACTTTTCTCCTAGTACCACAGCTGGTAAGTGGTCAAGTTAAGGTTTGAACCCTGGGAGTCTCCTGAGCCCGCCATGCCTACCCACTAAGGCTAAGCTGTATCCCTCTACGTACAGTGAAGCCACGTTGTTTCATCTATTTACCATCATTTTTACACGGTGTTTTGCACTCAGTTAACTCACAGAACAATACTACGTATCTAGGGTTCTCACAGTGTGGCCCAGGGACCCTGGGCATCCCTGAGATGTGTTTAAGGAGTCCATGAGGTATAAGCCATTTTTCTAATAATGCTGTGATAGTGTTTGCCTCTTCACCCTTAGTCTCTCATGAGTATAAGTCCAGGGTCTTTGTGTGGTTTCAGGATGGGTGATAGCACAGCAGATTAAATGCAGAAGCAGAGCCCTGGCTGGTGTGGCTCAGTGGATTGAACATCAGCCTTTGAGCCAAAGGGTCACTGGTTTGGTTCCCAGTCAGGGCACATGCCTGGGTTGTAGGCCAGGTCCCCATTGGGGGGCATGTAAGAAGCAACCACACATTGATGTTTTTCTCTTTCTTCCTCCCATCCCCTCTCTCTAAAATAAATAAATAAAATCTTAAAAAAGAACAAATGCAGAAGCAAATATGAGAACTCAACTTTATTCTATAAGGCCAAACATTGAGTAAATTTTCAAAAATATAAAAATACATATATTTATATATGTTTTGTTTATATTTATATAAATATACATATGTTTTTTGTTTGGGAAAATGTAGTTATTTTCCACTAAAGTAAGTCATTTATGTAAACATACAATGAACTTATTATTGTTTTACTTAAATGAATACATATTTTTAAAATCTTCATTTACATTTTGAACACGTTGACTATGGATAGCCAAAACTCACATAAACCAAAGCTCCGCGGGGTCTCCTAAAATTTTTAAGTGCACGCAGAGAGTCCTGAGACCAAAAGGGTTAAGCGTTGGGGTTGTATGTCATGGGGCGATATATCAGAAATAAAGATGTCTCATTTTTTCAAGGACTTTGTAATGGGCCATTGATAGAAGTAAAGAAGTCTCCCCTACCCCTTATCCACAGGGGATGTGATCCAAGACCCCCAGTAGATTCCTGAAACCTAAGATAGTGCTGAACCCTATTTATGATATGTTTTTTCCCCAATACACACTCAACCTTTTCACTTAAGCACTACGGCTTCTCCTTGGCGTATTGGAATTGCCAGAATCATTATGCTTTCTCTTTGGGACTTTTTTTTTTAAACACATTGGAGGGACATTTTTTAATTATTAATTGTGTATTGATTTTAGAGAGGGAGTGAGGAAGGGAGGAGGAGGAGGAGGAGACTTGTTGTTCCACTTACTGATGCATTCATTGGTTGATTCTTTCATGTGCCCTGACCAGAGATCGAACCCACAGCCTTGGAATGTGGAGACAATGCTCTAACCAACTGAGCTATCTGGCCAGGGCCTTCTCTGGGGCCATTAGGAAGTACAATAAGGGTTACTTGACCGTAAGTACCGTGATACCGAGACAGTCCATCTGATCATGGAGAAGGCTACTAACAGGTGAGTAGTGCACATTGAGTGGAGACGCTGGACAATGGGGATGATTCACATCCCGGGTGCGATGGGGCCGGATGGCAAGGGATTTTGTCACGCTCCTCAGAACAGTGCACAATTTAAAATTTATAAATTGCTTATTCCTGGAATTTTCCATGTCATACCTTCTTGTTTAAAAAAATATTTTATTTATTTGTTTTTAGAGAGAGGGGAAGGGAGGGAGAAACAGAGGGAGAGAAACATCACTGTGTGGTTGCCTCTCATGTGCCCTACAACACAGGCATGTGCCCTGCCTGGGAATGGAACCTGTGACCCTTTGGTTCACAGGCCTGGCACCCAAACCACTGAGCCACACCAGCCAGGGCTTCATATCATATTTGCAAGCCAAGGTTGACCACAGGTGACTGTAACAGTGGAAAGCAAACTGTGGATAAGGGCGATGGCTACTGTAATTTACTTTAACAGTAAACTCATTTTTATTATAAATTTAGTCATGATTTTCAAATTTAAGCAGCAGAGAAGGGTAGAGAATTTTTTCTTCTCCTTCTTCTCATTTCCCAGAGGAAATGATTGTTGTCAGTTTCTTTTAGAGCAGCGGTTACCCATTTAGAGGATTTTTGTGCCCAAGGGACACAGGGCAATATCTGGGGACATTTTGGATGTCACAACTTATGGGGGCTGCTATTAGCGTCTAGTGGGTCAGGGATGCTGCTAAACATCCTACAATGCGCAGGATGGTCCCTGTCACAAAGAATTACTGGTCCATGATGTGATGACTAGAGCAGAGGCCGAGAAAACCCTTCTCTAGATGATATGCATTTATATATGCTCCCTGTTCACATTTTCTGACTTTATTTTTACTAACACAAATGAGATTTTGCTAAATAGATTTATAAGCAGTAACTCTTAATTTGTAGGGGACGAGGGATCCCTTTTGTGAAACAGAGCAAAGCTGTGGAAGCCCAGAAAAGAATACACATACTCACAAGATTTGCTAGATAATTCTAGGGCTTCACAGACCCCTAGAAAGCCCTGCTGGGATTCCTGGGTGGTGTGACTTGGAATCCCAGTCCCAGAATACCCCACCCAGAGGAAGACCACCAACTGCAATTCCCTTTTACAGACCACAGGACGGAGCTGCAGAGAGAACAAGGGTCTGGCTTCTGGGTCCTTTAGGGAGAGAAAGAAAAGCAAGGATTTGTAACTCAGGCCACCTGACTCCTTAGCGTTGGAATATTTCCACTTCACCCTGAATGAGGACGTTTTAGAAACGCTGATCTTCTCTTCCTGGTACAGCGGGAAAGCACGCCGCGAGCACTCTGTTCCTCTTGAGAAAACACAAAGGGCCCAGCTGCTGCTGCTGACAAACACTCGGGCACCTGGGAAACAGCACATTCAGGATGTGAGGCGGGGAGAGGGGTTGGACCGGGACAAGGGGCTGTGATTGGCTGCGAGAGGGTAGAGACCCTGGAATCTGTATTCGCCCGTTTGTTCCCTGAGTCTTTCATTCATTCTTTCAATCATCTATCCATCCATCTATTCAGCACCTGCCGCCCGAGGCTTCCTGTCTACCAGGGCTGGCCTTTGGGGGACACAGAAGTGATCCAGACCTGTGTCTTTTCTTGAACAGCTTCCACTAGGCTGGGGGAGACCCGAGTGAGATCACAGTGCAGGGTGACTTTGCTCTAATGGGGGCAGTAGAGGGCGGTGTGGTGGGAGCACAGCTGTAACCTCTGATGCAGGCTTGGAAGGTCAGGGAGGGCTTCCTGGAGGAAGAGGCATGTAAGTGGAATCTTCAAGAGACAGTAGAGAGTTTGTCCTATGACTGAGAGATGGAAGGGGGTACCAGGCAAGGGAGCCACACTAGTCAAAATCCTCAAAAACATGAAGGTGCTGGGCATGGAGCGGGGGTGGGAAATGTCTCCTGTTTGCAGGAGACAGTGGCTGGGACGGTGGCATAAGATGTGACTAGTGATCTTGGCAAAGAACATGGGTGAGGAGATTAGATTTTTCTCCTGTGGGCAATAGGGAGTCACAGGACAATTTTGAGCAGAGGACAGACAGGGTCAGCTCTGAATGTTAGAAAGAGCCTTTAGGGGCCAAGTAAAAATTGCTCCCTGGCTGGTGTGGCTCAGTAGACTGAGCGCCATCCTGCAAACCAAAGGGTCACCACTTCAATTCCCAGTCAGGGCACATGTCTGGGTTTTGGGCCACGTCCCCAGTAGGGGGCACACAAGAGGCAACCACACATTGATGTTTCTCTCCCTCTCTTTCTTCCACTCCTCCCCTCTCTCAAAAATAAATAAATAAAATCTTTAAAAAACATTGTCCTGGAGGGAGGACAGGGGTGTAGGCTGGTGGCACAGTCCAGGCAAGAGCAGGACAGAGAGAAGGGTAGGTATATGAAAGGGATCCAGGAGGGAGAAGGGTCCACCCATAAGGAGGGAGGGACAAGGAGGCACCGAGGAGGCATTAAGGCATCACTGGCTGAGAGGCCCTGTGTGACCTTCAGAGGGCCAGGTGATTGACAGGGTGTATTAGTTACCTGCTGCTGAGTAACAAATCATCACAAAGGGAGTAACTTAAAGCAACACATTTATTATCTCACCATTTTTGTGGATCAGGAACCCAGGACACTGCCGCTGGGTCCTCTGCTCAGGATCTCACGAGGCTGAAATCAAACGTCAGCTGGCTGTGTCCTCACTCAGAGGTTCATTTAGGGACAGATCCACTTTCAAGCTTCTGCAGGTTGAGTGGAAGTAGTTTCCTTGTGGCTGTGTAACTGAAGTCCCTGTGTTCTCACTAGCGGTGGCCACCCTCAGGTCCTCGTCACAGGGCCCTCTCTACCACAGCACAGTTTGCTTTTCCCAGGACAGTAGTGGAATCTCACACTTTGAAGCTCTCTGACTTCGTGACTCTAAAAAGAGATCAACTGATTAGGTCAGGCCCACCTAGGATAATCTCCCTTTCGATTACCTTTGAGTAAACTTCAAGACTTTAATTACATGTGTACAATGCTTTCACTTGGCCATATCATGTAACCTAATCATGGGGTGACAGTGGTCCCATTCACAGATCTTGCAGAGTGTGCACACCAGGGAATGCGAACCTCAGGGGTCTTATTAGAGTTCTGCCTACCACATGGGGCCAGGGGAAGTGAGAGTGAAGGGGCTTCTCAAAGGTAGGGGCTTAGCAGATTCCTCTCTGAGTCTACACAGTCTTTAGCTCTCTGGGTTAAGCCCACTGGAGACTTGGAGTCATGTGAGATGAATTCACAAGCAAATTTGGGAATGAGTTCTGAAAGGGCCCATCACCTGCCCTGTTTGTGACGCTGCTTCTGAAGGGTCCTTCCCTGAGCCGGTGGGGCGATTGGGGGGGTGTAATATTTCTATCTTACATAATGAAGTCCAGAGATGCTACCTCAGTTCTCAGCCTGTGATACAGCAAGTCCCCTCCTAAGTATGTGCCCAACAGACGTGGAAACATGTGCCCACGCAAACATTTGCACATGAACATTCATGGCAACATCACTCACAACAGCTGCAATGTGGAAATAACGCAAGTATCCAGTGGGAAAATACAATGTGGCCTATTCATAAAATGGAATCTTTTTTTAAAGTTTTTATTTATTTATTTTTAGGGAGAGGGAAAGGGAGGGAGAAAGAGAGGGAGAGAAACATCCATGTGTGGTTGCCTCTCACGTGCCCCTTTCTGGGGACCTGGCCCGCAACCCAGGCATGTGCCCTGACTGGGAATTCAACTGGCGACCCTTTGGTTTGCAGGCTGGTGCTCAAACCACTGAGCTACACCAGCCAGGGCAAATGGAATATCATTAATAAAAGGAAATAAAGTTCTGACGCCTACTACAATAGGGGTGGATCTGGAAAGCATTATACTGAGAGAAGCCAGTCACTAACAAGCATTCTGTTTATACCAAGTCTCCAGAATAGGCAAATCTATACAGACAGAAAGCTGTTGCCTAGGGCCAGCGTGTGTTTGGGAAGATTGGCTGGCTCAGGGGTGTGTGGTCTCTCCTTTGGGCTCCTGAAAATGTTCTAAGATGGATTTAAAGTTGATGGTTGCACTATCCTATGATTATAGTTAAAAGCCATTGAATTGTACACTTCAAGTGGGTGAGTTGTGTGGTATGTGGATTCTCTCTGGATAAAGCTTTTACAAAAAAAGAAGAGATAGGCACTTGGAAACAAGAAATCATGATGTAAGTCTGTTGCTTTATGTCACCAAATTAACTAATAGCAGAACTAAAAATATTTATATGGGGAGGAAAAGAGGGGAAAGTGAAGTCCAGATGAGTTAAATCCTTATCTATCAGAGGAAAAAATATCCATAATGCTGACGAATCCAGAAGATAATTATTTAGGGATGTAGAGGCAAGTAAGAGAGGAAACAACTACAAATATTAAAAAGGCCTTTCCATCAAGGAACAGAATTGGAGGTGGAACAGACAGAATTCTCTTTATTACAAGCTCTTGTGTCTGGCATCTGGAGGGGAGAGGCCAGAGACGCCACTCCAGTTCCTACTATGCACAGGACCGCCCCTGCCACGGGTAACTGTCTGACCCTAATGCCAATAGTTCCAAGGCTCAGCCCTGGCTGGGTAGCTCAGTTGGTTAGAAAGTTGTCCCAATAAGCCGAGGTTGTCAGGGCATATACAAGAATCAACCAGTGAATGTATGAATAAGTGGAACAATGAATCGATGTCTCTCTCTCTCCCCTCCCATCCCTTCTCTCTCTCTCTCTCTCTGTAAAATCAATAAATAAAAATTTGAAAAAAAAAGTTCCACCCTGGCTGGTATGGCTCAGATGGTTGGAACATCAGTCTGTAAACCTAAAAATTGTGGGTTCCATTCCTGGGTTCAATTCCTGGTCAGGGCACGTGCCTAGGTTGCGGGTTGGTCTGGGTTAGTCCAGAAGCAATCAATTGATCTCTCTCTCTCTCTCTCTGGCTCTTCAATGGGTGAGGATTAAAAAATAATAATAATAAAAATAATAAACTCTTAAAAAATAGTTCCAAGGTTTAGAACTCCTGGCTCCTTTTATTACCTTATAGTTTCCACTTTTTTAATGTATCTGTTTCTGTTGTTGTTTATTTTTAGTTCTCTCATTTAGGACATAAACCACCCCCACCCCCACCCCACCCCCCGCAGAACGGAGAGGCAGTCAGCCTTGACTCTGATTTCCACCGCTCCCATGCAAATCGCTCAGAATCTGTGATATCAGCACTTAATTTATATCAGTTCCCATTATTGTCCGCAGCTGTATTTCTCTCCTGGCGGAAGAGCAGAGGCGGAACGAATGTTTCTCAGTCGAGTGAATTCCAGGCCCCTTCCCTTGAGCCTGGCGTTCCTTCGCTGCTAAACCAGGGGTGTCCGAATGCTTCCCTCAACTGCTCTCCTGAGTAAGTGAACTGACCTACAGAAATTCCAGTGGAAATCCGAGCCCTTCTGGGGGAGGTGATCTCTGCCTTCCTCCAACTCCCCCCAAAACGGAGGAGCTGGCCCAGGAAAGGCTGGCTAAAGTGGTTCTGAGGTTCACCGAGGGCTGACCATCCCTGGCAACCCCCACAGAGAGGCTGCTTCACCCCCAGGTCCAGCTGAAGGAGGGCAAATCGCCACCCAGGTCCGAGCCTCAGTCTGCTCATCTGTAATATGGGAACGCGAGTGTCTACGCGCAAGGATCCTGTAAGAATTTCATGCGACAACAAAGCATGCAAACGGCCTAACCCAAGGCTCGCTTTTTACGTGTGATAGCATTAGCAAGCGGACACAGCTCTGAAATAACTGTGTACCTGGAGCAGCACGCAGAGATACATTTATCATCGATGTCTCATTTAATTGGAGGTAGTCTGTCCCCCAGGGTACCTGGAAGAGAGGCAATGTTTTGCCCGAAGTCACACACAGGAACATCTCTGAGATCCGAACCAAAGACCAAACTTTCTGGGTTCATCTAATTTTTTTTTTTCTTTCCCTTGAGTTGTCTCCCTCCCTCCCCACACAACCCAGGACGTATTTCTTTAAAATTTATTTCCACCCAAGCTTCTTTCTTGCATCCAACTTTGCTCCTCACTCCCATTCCCATCTTGGGAAAATCAAACTCTTTGGAGTTAAAGTTGGGTAGGGGGGTAAGAAAAAAAAATTTTGTTGGCGCAACTCCAAGGGCTTGCCATCCTTGTGAATTTAATATAATTTTATTTTCTGGGGAACTTTGTCCTTGCCATTTGGGGGGTGTGGTGGTAGGGGTGGGAAGGCCCGGGAAGGTTGAGCTTTTCCTTGGATTTTGGGAAAGGGGCGAGCTCCTGGGGTCCTTTTTAAAAGGCCCTCCCCTCATTTCCGGCCGCTGTTGCCAGCCTTGGCTGGGCGCCTGGATCCTGTTGCTATGACGACAGGAAGAGGCGGTGGCGGCGGCAAGCGATGCTGTGGAGAGATGGAGGCTAGTGGGGGTGGGGGTAGTGGCTTTGAATTGGGGATGGGGGTAGGGATCAGAGGCCGGGGAGGAGGGTGGGGGAGGGGGCAGGGGTGTCCTTTCTCTCTGACCTCCTTCCTCGCTCTGAGCCCGGCCCCTCTCCTGCGTTTCTCCACCTTCCTTCTGATGCCCCCTGGGTCTCTATCTCTGACTCTTGGTCCTTGGGTCTCTCTCCTTCCTAGTCCCAGTCTCTCTCCATCTGTGTCTCTCTTTGGGTCTCTTTTCTTCTGCACATGCTTTTCTGTCTCCAGGCTCCTTCTGCCACTCAGAGCCCTCTCCCTGAAATTTCTTTAATTCATTCTCTCTCTGTCTCTGTCTCCTTTTCTCTTTCTAAAGCATCCCTCTCTCCCTTGCCCCATCCCCAGTTTCTCTTCCCCCTGTATTTCCCTCTCTCCCCCATCCCCTCTGTCTCTCTCTGTCTGTCTCTCCTCATCTGTCTCTCCTCCCCCTCTCTGGATGACTCTCTCGCAGTCTCTTCTTTCCTTGGGTTACCCAGACCCTTCCCCCCATCCTCTCCCTTACCCCAACCCTCCCCCCTCCCTCACCTTCCCCCAGTTTCTTGGTTTCTCTCTTTGGATCTCTGTCTCTGTTCCCTTCTCTCTCTGGATATTTCTCTCTGTGTGTGTCTCTCTCCAACTTCCTCCTGCCACCAGCCGCTGCCTCCCCCAAATTTCTCCCTCCCCCATTTCTGTTTCCCAGTCTCCGGGTCCCTTTCCGCTTCTCCTTGCCTCTCTCTCTCCCTCTCCGGGTCTCTCTCTTCTTCCCCAGCTTCCTTCTGCCACCCAGACCCTGCCTCCCCAATTATTTCCCTCCCCATCTCTTCTCCGTGGCTCCCCCATCCTCAGCGGCTCCCCCTCCCCCTCCCTCCCTCCTCCCTCCCTCTCTCGTCCTCCAGCTCCGCACTTTACCCAGCGACACGAGAACCAAATTGTCTCCTCACCTTTCTTTCCCCTACCTCAACCCCCCCCCCCAACTCCCTTGGGGACCGAGCTCAGAGCTGCCCCTCAGCCTCCCCTCCCACCTCAACAGCCCCCTCTCCCTTACGCCTCCTCATCTCCGCCCCCCAACCAGGTCGGACGCCTGGGTCCCTCGCTGCCGGGGGAGGGGGAGCAGCGAGAACTGGGAACCACAAGGGTGTTTTTGGGGGGGTGCCGACAGGGGGGCTCATCGTCCCCTCCCCAGTGCATCGGAGAGTTGACCTATCGTTAACAGAGGTGAGACAGATCTTTTTATTAATCGGAGGTGGGTGGATGTAGAATGAAGCTTCTGTGACCCCCCTAATTCTGGGGGAAGGAGCTGGTCCCCTCCAGAGGGAGAGGGGACGGTAACCCCTGTCATACCCAGAGGCTTTAGAATTGGGGGTTCCCTTCTCCCTCTTCCTTTGCTGCCGCTGACAGATGGACTAAAGGAACAGTCCCTAAAGCCAAACAGATTGTCCCCTACATCGATAAAATGAAAGATCTTCAAGTCTTTTTTCAGATGGAGAATTTCCCTCATTTGCCCCCGGTTTCCATCCCTGGCTGACCCCAGGCTGTAGGGGGCCCAGCACGGGAAGGGGTACCTCCTGGGGCCACAGGCTCACCCAGGTGGAAGCAGAAATGTGCTAGGGCAGTGGAGGTGGTGGTGCTGCTGCTGGTGAGGGGCACAGATGGGGGAGAAGAGGCCCAGAGACCAGAGGAGAGAAAACTCCACGGCATCTGCCTGGAGAGTGGAGAGAGGAAGGGGCCAGCACCCAGGAGAGGGAGGCTGGAGGTGTCAGCGCCCAGTGCCTGGTGAATGGGGCCAGGTAGGGGCTGCGTGTGGGCAGGCAGGAACTGAGGTGGGGGAGGGAACACATGTGTGGGGCACTGGGCCCAGTTGCTATGGAGACACCCCCCTAGACAACCTTTTTCAGCAGCCCCTGGGAACAGACCCAGTGGGGGCTCCCTTGTTGATGGGGGCGGAAGAGGCCAAGGTCACCCTGGTACTGGGACCCAGCATGGCTTTTCCTCTCCTCTGTGGCCTCCAGGCGCTTCAGTCTAACAGGGGTTTGGGGAGGAAGTCTAGGAAAGAGTGAGTGGTGGAAGCAGGTAAGGGACACACACCTGGGTGAGGTGAAGGCAGGGCTGGGGGCGTGGTGGTGGGACTGCTCTGGAAGAGGGAACTGAGTGGACACGAGGGGTTTGGAGGGGGAGATTGTTCCTGCCTGAAAGAGAGTTGTAGTCTGTGGACATCAAATTTGCCTCAGGGGCCCTGTCTGTGGAGGGGCTCTTTTTAAATTTGGAAGACAGTGCGTGTATGGTGTGTGTTCCTGCACAGGTGAACTAGTAGGGGAAGTCCTGGGCATTCCCAAGAAGGGCCGTCTGAGGGGCATGCAGGGGGTTTTCCTGAGTAGGTGAGATGCAGCAAGTCAGAGTGGGTGGAGGAAGAGGGCCGAGGGAGGGAGATGCTTCATCATGTAAGAGAAGTCAGACGGGTGGGGAAAGTTCTTGTGGCTTGAAGAGACAGTGGGAGGTCCAGGTGAGCTGGGGAGATCCAGAGTGGGGGGTTCATCTTGTGCGAGGAGATGACAAGGGCAACCCTGGGGAGGCAGAGTCAATAGGAGATGGAGGAAGGGCAGTGGAATGGGGTGGGAGGGTGCTGGGTGGGGGGAGGCAGATTTCCCTGGACAGCAGTGGGTGTCCGGGTCAGACCTTGGGAGGTCCTGAATGGAGAGGAATTGGGGGTCTGGAGGAAGGGATTTCTGGGAGTAGAAAATGCCACGAGCTCATGGAGGAAAATTTTTCTTAATGGAGACGAAGAAAGTGATGGTCGTGATGAGTTTGTCTAAGTTGTGGCGATGGTGGGGGCCAGATTCTAGAGACTTCTTTAAGCAAAGCGAAGAGGGGGTGGTTTCTTGAGTCAGAGACATACTAAGGGGTTGGTGTAGTCCGAGGGGCCTCAGCAGGAGCTGTTAGAAGGGATGTGATGGAGATGGGCGGTATTCTTCTAACCCAGTGGGACTAATGTGGTGTTGGTTGCCCACTAAAATCCCCTGGGTGGCGGTGAAAAACCAAGATGCTCTGGGCTACACCAGAGCAGACTGATAAAATCAAAATTTCCCCAGTTGGGACTCAGGTATCTGTTCTCTAAAGGTCCTCTGATGACCTTCCCAAGGCAGGTGGGAACCTTGGTCCAGAGAGAGAAGGGTCTGTGTGGAGAAGGGGGTTCCCAGGCAGAGGACCCTATGTTTGGGTGGGGGGTGTTAGTGGTAACCATGTGATTCTTTTGAGTTGTGCAAACAGTGTGGGTTCCTCGGGAAGACTTTTTTTTTTAAGCTGAGAAGACATGGAGAGATTTATATTTCTTGAGTAGAGGACACAGTAGGTGAAGGAGTGGGACTAGGAGGGAAGAGAGGGAGTAGCTGTGTCTGAGAAGAATGGTGATGGGGGGTCTTGGAGGATGAGGAAGAGAAGGGGTGTCCTTGGGCTGAGGAAGCTCTGGGGCTGGAGTGAAGGGTGCGTTTTTTTCTGGTGAGGACAGTGACCAGAGGGCAGGAGTGTGTGTGTGTGTGTGGGGGGGGGGTAGAGGAGGGTCCTAGAGTGTCAGCCAGGGTGAGGTACTCCTTGGGGTGGGATTACTGGGAAGACTTTCATCAGAAGAGGCAGATTTTGTCACTGAAGGGGAGGCAGTGGGAAACATAGTGGAAGGAGTTTGTTCAGCTGAGGAAATAGGGGGGTTCTTTGTGGGGTGGGGGGCCAGGGTGGCTGGGGAGGTAGGTACTGGTGCCTCCTAACCCTTTATCTCACTCCCTGCCCTCCACCAGCCTGTGATCATGGCCGCCCTCTGACCCCTCCGGGCTAAGCCTCGTCTTCGCCGCCCCTCCCCAGCCTCCCGGGGCCCAGGCCCCCCACTTCTGCCTGCGCTGTGACCCCCCCCAGCCGCCGGCACGGCCCCGCCCCCGCTGCCCCGGTGGTGGCCCACGGCCCCCCGGCTGCCCGTGGTCAAACTGGAGTCGCTGAAGCGCTGGAACGAAGAGAGGGGCCTCTGGTGCGAGAAGGGGGTGCAAGTGCTGCTGACCACCGTGGGCGCCTTCGCCGCCTTCGGCCTCATGACCATCGCCATCAGCACCGACTACTGGCTGTACACGCGCGCCTTCATCTGCAATACCACCAACCTCACAGCCGGCGATGAGGGGCCCCCCCACCGCGGGGGCGGCTCCTCCGAAAAGAAGGACCCAGGGGGCCTCACCCACTCTGGCCTCTGGCGGATCTGCTGCCTGGAAGGTAGGTGGGGCTGCTGCGCCCCTCCACGCAGCCCCTCCCCTGCTCTCCCGAATCTCCCAGGGGTGGTCTGCATTGGTGGTGCTGCTTCTCCCTGCTGGTCCCCACAGGTGCACGCCCTGCCACCCTGTCCAGCCTTTCAACTCTCCTGGGCATCCCGGCCCTTGTCTGAATCCTATGCCCACCCCTGTGTACCCCTGGTCTTATTCTCTCTCCCACATCCTACCCCAGTGCCCTGAGTGTCCCCCCTCTTTTGCCACCATTCACACCCTCTCCTCCTCTCCTCCATCCCGTTGCCTCACTTTGGCGGTTTCTCCCCTTAGACGTCCTGCCCGTCTGGTCTTAGGTACGGCTGGCGCTCTGCTCTCGCCTTTCACTCTTTCTCCCCTTGCCTCCTCTCCCAGCCCTAGTGTCTTCCAACCTCCCACCCTGGTGCTGGTCCTCCCTCGTCCTCCTGGTGGCTCTGTGTCATCCGCCCTGCACTCAAGCCTACCTTCTCCTCTTCCGCCTCCCACCCCTCATTCCTCTTCCAACCTGTTATCTCCATCTCTGCTTTTTTCCCCTCAGTGGTCTGTCTCTCCCTCTCCCTCCTCCTCTCTCTCCCTCCCTCCCTCTTTCTCCGCTCCCCTCCTTGCCAGTCCCCCTGTGTGACTGGTATCTTTCCACCTGAGGCTTCACCTCTGGGCCTCGAAGCCCCAGCTGCAACATGAAGCAATGGGACTAGCCTATCCCGAGGTTCCCCCTGTGGAGCCAGAAATGCTGAGGTTCCTTCCCTTCCTTTTTCCCATCCTTTTCTCCCTTGTGTGGCTGAGTACTCAGGACAAGCAGGGAATGTTACCATCTTGTTTAATCCTATGAGCTGGGCTTCACCCTCCTGTCTGGAATGAGGAAACTGAGGCTCAGAGAGATTGAGTCACTTGCCCAAGGTCACCCAGCTGGGGATGGGGCAGAGCCAAGAGAACTCAAGTCTGATGGATGGGATTTGCAGATAGGCCTGGTTTGGCATGTGGAGTGTTTTAAGACTGAAACCAAAATCTGAATCGGTTGCCAGCATTTAAAAATAGGAAGACTTCACATTGAAAAATCTGATTTCCGGTTTCTTTGGAACTAGCGCAAAACTGACAACATGGGGGTCTGCCGTGGCCAGGTTGGCTGGATCTGAGTGGCAGCTGCTTCTTCAGATAGCACATCAGGGGAGGGGGTGTCCGTGTGTTCACAGTCGCCTCCACTCCCTATTGCCTCCTATCCTGTGCACTTCTCTCATTAGGTAACTTTCTTTCTCCCGTGGGCATTTGACTTCAGGATCACTCACTGGTCTGACTGAGCAGCAGGCACCAAGCAAGTGGGCTGGCTTGCATCCTGAACCCCTAGGACAGCGTAGGGCATAGAGTAAGAATGCCATTCATTCATTCATTCATTCGTTCAACAACCAATATTTATTGACTTTTTACCATGTGCCAGGAGCTATTCTTGATTCTGGGGCTACAACAGTGGAAAGAAAAAGACAAAGACAAACAAAAAACGTTCCTGTTTTCATATGCCTTATATTGTAGAAGGAGAGACAGATAATAAAAGAGATCAACCAATGAAACACTTAGGGTGTTAGACAGAGCTCAGTGCCGAGGAGACGGATGTGCGAGGGACATGTGTGTAAAATTGTCTAGGAGACTTTGCCGGTGGCATGCAGTGGAGGTTCGAAGGAAGTGAGAGACAGGTTTCAGGCTGTAGAAAGAGCCAAAGCAAAGGCACTGGAGTAGGACCAGGGGGAGGTGGAGAGGCTGGCGCAGAGGGAGTGAGGGGGACACGGTGAGAGGGGAATCAGAGAGATAACAGGGCCCAATTGGGGACCCGTCTCACAACCCAGGCATGTGCACTGACTGGGAATGGAACCGGCGATGTTTGGGTTTGCAGGAGGGCGTTCCACCTACTGAGACACACCAGTCAGGGCCATATCAGAGGTTCTTTTTTCTTTTTTTAGATTTTATTTATTTATTTTTTAGAGAGAAGGGAAGGGAGAGTGAAAGAGAGGGAGAGAAACATCAGTATGTGGTTGCCTCTCACACACCCCCAACCGGGGACCTGGCCTGCAGCCCAGGCATGTGCCCTGACTGGGAATCAAACCTGTGACCCTTTGGTTCTCAGGCTGGCACTCAATCCACTGAGACACACCAGCCAGGGCCGTATCAGAGTTTCCTGAGCAGAAGAGTACCAAGAGCTGACTGTGATTTGAACAGGAAGGCTCCTGCTGCTGTGTTGAGAAACTAAAGGGAGAGAAAGCAGGAGATGGCATGGCTGGGGCATTAGAGTTTGGGCAGTGGTTTGAATTCAGACCTGAGTCTGAAGCTACAACGGCAGGAGTTCCTGGTGGGGCAGTTGGGGGATATGAGAGAGAAGAGTCGGGGTGTCCCTAGGGCAGCGTTTTCCACCTCAGGGCTGTTGACATTTTGGGAGAAATAACTGTGGTGTGGGGGACCATCCTGTGTGTGGTACTGTGTTTAATAGCACCCTGGCCTCTACCTCCTAAAAGCCAGGAGCACTTCCCAGTTGTGACAACCAAAATTGTCAGCTCTCTCTGGACTAGGAATACAGTTACCCCTAGTTGAGAATCACTGCTCTGAGGTTGTGTCCTGAGTACCTGAGAATGGGGTGGGGAAAGAGGGAAGTGTTCACAATGTGTAACATCAGGTACTTTATTTTATTTTTGTTTCTGTCGTCTAATTTATTATAAGGAGGGCTATCACGAGCCTAAATTTGGGTGTTAAGCTTAAATTATTTATATATTAATTTTAGAGAGAGAGGAAGAAGGGGGGGGAGAGAGAGAGAAACATTGATTTGTTGTTCCACTCATTTATCTATTCACTGGTTTTGTCCTGTATGTTCCCTGACCAGGGATTGAACTCAAAACCTTGGTGTATCGTGACAACACTCTACCCAACCTAGCTACCTGGTCAGGTCTGGACATATTAAATTTAACCTGCCTATTAGAGAGACCATCTAGGACAGGGGTCAGCATGGCAAAAACCCTGTAATGTGTCACATGCTCAACATTTCAGGCTTTGCGGAGCATAGTCTCTGTCACAACCACTCCTGAAAACAACCAGAGACGACACGCGAGTTAAATGGCTGTGGTGGCGTTCCTCACTTATGGTCACTGACATCTGAGTTTCATATCATTTTCACGTGCCATGGAATAGTCTCTTTTGTTACTTTTTCAGTCCCTTCAAAAGTACAAAACCCAGCCCTGGCTGGTGTGGCTCAGTGGATTGAGTGCCAGCCTGTGAACCAAAGGGTTGCTGGTTTGATTCCTAGTCAGGGCACATGCCTGGGTTGTGGGCCAGGTCCCCAGTAGGGGACATGCTAGAGGCAACCACTCATTTATAATTCTGTCCCTCTCTTTCTCCCTCCCTTCCCCATTCTCAAGAGTGGAAATTTATTTATTTTTAAGGGAAATAAATAAATTTCCCTTAAAAATATAAAACATTCTTCGCTGGGTTTGGCCTGTGGGCCACCGTTAGCAGACCGCTGACCCAGGCCGTCAGCAATATGATGTGAGGCCAGAGCGCAGGGGGACAGTCTGGGCTGGAGACACAAATTGGGGGTCATGGCATATGAACAGATGAGGTCACCTACAGGATGAGAAGAGACAGAAACCAAAAAATTAGTTGAGGGGCTGCTGCCTGAGCTAGCTTACTACTACGAGGCAATCAGAGAGACCAGAGGAAGCCTGCAAAGGAGCTGAGAAAGGAGTGGCCACAGAGATTTGGGCAAAAAGAAGTGAGTGTGTGTCCTGGGAGTCAAAGGAAGGAGGTGTTTTATAAAGCGGGGGTGGTGCTTGCAGGCTGGCTTGATTGTTACCATCATTGTCATTCATTTGTCACTGAACGCTCTCCAGAGTCCTGTGCAGTATGTATGATTAGATCTCCATCTGCCTGAAATGGAAGCTGAGGCTCAGAGAGGTGAAGCAACTTGCCCAAGGTAATATGCAGTAGAGGCTGGATTTCAACCTGGGTCTGTTTTGTTTTCTAAGGAGCACAAAGCAATGTGTCCACCAGCCACCAGCCCATCACGGATCCGGGAGTATAGAAACTGGTCCCCTTGCCCTGGCCGGGTGGTTCGGTTGGTTGGAGTGTGGTCCCATGCACAAAAAGGTTGTAGGTTCAATCCCCAGTGTGGACACATATGGGAGGCAACTGGTCGATGTTTCTCTCTCACACATTGATGTTTCTCTCCCTTTCTCTCTCTCTAAAATCAATAAACATATCCTTGGGTGAGGATTTAGAAACTAAAGAAAAAGAAAAAGAAACTGGGCCCCCCTGAGGCACTTCCTCCTGAAGGCACTGTATCCCCAGGAGTTCTTGGGGTCCAACCCCGGCTCTGAGTGATGCAGTGGGCTGTAGTGATCGGTTTACCTCCTGTGTGCCAGGCACAGCAGGGTCACCTTGGGCCATATATTTAACCTCTCTGTGCCTATTCTATCAGAAAGTCAACTGAGTTAGCATTGTGAGGCATTTGAACGGCTAGCAGGCACAGCCCTGACCCACATAGTTCAATGGGTTGGGCATTGCCCTGAAAACCGAAAGTTCACCCTGTTCAATTCCTGTTCAGGGCACATGCCTAGACTTCGGGCCAGGTTCCTGCTGGGGGCGTGTGTCAGAAGTAACTGATCCATGTTTCTCTAGCACATCAGTGTTTCTCTCCCTTTCTTTCTCCTTTCCTTCCCTTCTCTCTAAAAATAAATTAATAAAAAAAGGCTGGCAGGCACAGAGTAAGGGCTGAATTATATAGTTTATATTTGGTTGATATTATTATTTGGAACTCAGGTGACTCTGAATCCCTACTCCTTGGTAATCTGGAAGTCCCAGCCTCTCTCCCAGCACTGCCCACAGAGACATTACACAAGCTGTGTATACGATTTAAATTTTTCTAGGAGCTACGTGCAAACAAGTACACAGGAAAAGGTTTAATGAATATAATTTATACAGTATTATACATTCATGTGAAGGTTAGTAATATATTTTATTTAACCAAGTAGAGCCAAAATATTTTAACATGTAATCAATATATAAAATTAATGAAATACTATGCTTTTTTTCATATTAAGTCTGAAATCAGTGAGTGTTTTACCCTCACAGCTCATTTCTGTTGCCGTGTTTCAAGGGCGCTAGAGCTACCGGTGCTGGTGGCAGGTGTACGGGTCTAGCTCCTCCCGGGGAATCTCAGCTGCAGTCCCAGGTCCTCTGTTAGGACAGAGTGACCTGGACCCAGAGACCATTTATTCCAGCCACTGTCCAAAGCGTCTATGCTCAGCACTTTGCCTGCCTTATTATCTCATTGAGTCCTCCCAACTGCACCAGGGAAAGGTATTATTATGGCTTGTGTTTGTCAGGGCAGGAAGCTGATGGCCAGAAAGGGGAAGTGAGTCAGCCATTGGCTCTGCCACACGCAGTGGGCAGAGTGGGCTGGAACCCACTTCTGCGCATGTCCTCACCTCACCTGCTCCCCCCTCACAGTGACCTAGGCAGGTCCTGGGGGAGACTCGGGAATCCATCGCCATCACTGCTCGTGAAAAGCTCCCAATCCAATCGGGTCCTAGGACACACATATAGCCCCATAACCCCCATGCTTGATTGTGTGTTTCATTGAATTCTTTTTAAAAGGTTATTTATTTATTTATTTATCTTTAGAGAGAGGGGAAGGGAGGGAAAAAGACAGGGAAACATCAATGTGCGGTTGCCTCTTGTGCGCCCCCTGCTGGGGACCTGGTGTGCAACCCAGGCATGTGCCCTGACTGGGAATGGAACCAGTGACCCTTTGGTTCTCAGGCTGGCACTCAATCCACTGAACTACACTAGCCAGGGCTCATTGAATTCTTATCAAGCCCTATAAAGTCATATCATCATCCTCCTTTTTGAAACGAGGAAACAGGCTGGTAGCCACCATGCTCCACAGCCCTCAATCTGTTGATCTCTGAAGCCCAGCTGCTCCTACACCTCCTCCCATGACTTACCGTCCACGTGGGACCCAGAGGCCTCTTCAAATCCATGCCTCAGTTTCCTCATCAGTAGAGCAAAGGGACTGTTTTTGCCTCCTACCTCTAGGGTTCATCATAAATATTGGGTGCGTTACTCCCTGTCAAGGGCTGGGAGCCTGGTGTGTGCTTAGCCCTCAGGAAGAGCTACTTGTCATTACTGCTGTCACCACCATTCTGCTGAAAGCGTCTGTGTGCCCTGTGCTCCCCATGCTCAACCTCATTTAATTGTCGTTAATGTTATGAGAGCAGGACTGTGATCCCATTCAGGAAAGGAGAGTACTATGGGGACCCGCAGTCTTACCTGCCACTTCATAGTGGATGTGCCGATGTGTAAGAGTTTGCTCTTGTGAGTGTATGTTCATTTATTTATTCAATCACTTTTTAATTGTAAAATACATGGAATATAAAGTTGATCACTTAAACCATTTTTTAAAAGATTTTATTTATTTATTTTTAGAGAGAGGGGAAGGGAAGGAAAAAGAGAGGAAGAGAAACATCAATGTGTGGTTGCCCCTCAAGTGCCCCCTAGTGCCCCCTAGTGGGGGGGGCCTGGCCCACAACCTAGGCATGTGCCCCAACTAGGAATCAAACATGTGACCCTTTGGTTTGCAGGCCAGCGCTCAACCACCAAGCTACACCAGCCAGGGCCATTTTAACCATGTTTAAAAGTACAGTTTAGTGGTGTTGAGTACCTTCACGTTGTTGTACAACCATCACCACCATCCATGTCCAGAGCTCTTTTCATCCTGCAAAATTCCAACTCTGCCTCCATTAAACAAATTCCCATTTCCTCTCCCCCAGCTCCTGTCTTTCGAAATTTGTCTCCTCTATGCACCAAACAGAAGTGGAACCATATAGTATTTGTCTTTCTGTGTTTGGCATATTTTACTTAGCATAATATCTCACGGTTCATCCATGTTGTAGCATATGTCAGAATTTCCTTCCTTTTTACAGCTGAATAATATTCCTTTGAATATGTATACCACATTTTACCCATACATTGATGGACACGGGTTGCTTTTGGCTATTGTGGATAATGCTGGTATGAAAATGAGTGTACCAATATTTCTTAGAGACCCTGCTTTAAATTATTTTGAGTGTATACCCCAAAATGAAGTTTCTGGATCAAATAGTTATTCTGGTTTTAATTTTTTAGAGGAAACTCCATACTATTTTCCATGGCAACTCTACCATTTTACATTCCCACCAACAGTGCACAAGGCTCTCAATTTCTTCACATCCTTGCCAACTATGTTATTTTCTGTTTTTTTTCTTTTTGTTTATAGTAGCCATCCTAATGGGTATGAGGTGGTATCTCATTGTGGTTTTGATCTGCATTTCCCTAATGATTTGTGATACTGAGTACATTTTCATGTGCTCGTTGGCCCATTCAGTCATTCTTTCTTTTTTTGTTTTTTAAAAGATTTTATTTATTTATTTTTAGAGGGGAAGGAAGGGAGAAAGAGAGGAAGAGAAACATCAGAGTGTGGTTGCCTCTCACACGCCCCCTACTGGGGACCTGGCCTGTAACCCAGACATGTGCCCTGAGTGGGAATCGAACCAGGGACCCTTTGGTTCACAGGCCAGCACTCAATCCACTGAACCACACCACCCAGGGCCCAATCATTCTTTCATAAAAATATTTATCAAGCACTTACATGTGCTAGGCGTTGTTCTAGGTGCTGGGGATACAGTGGTGAACAGTCCATATGCTTACATCCCAGTAAGGCAAACTGCTGTGTGTTTGAATCTGCTTCCACCACCCATCCGCTTTGAATTGATGAACCCTTTCTGTGCCTCTGTCTTCCTCATCTGGACAATGGGTATATCTACTGATCGTGACTGAGCACTTAGTTGTGACCCAGGCAAAGTGCTAAATCTCTACCCGAATTCAATCCTCACCACATCCCCATGAGGGAGGTCTTATTGTACCCTTTATTAGGTGTAGAAACTGAAGCAAATTGACCTAAGTAATGCCAACAGGTCACAGAATAAAGACATGATGGTGTGCTGCTTCATTATCAAGCAGTGAGACTCAGATTCACAATGTCTGGTCTCTGCACAACACCAATAACATCATGTATTTCATGGGACTCTGGGGAGCTCCAGATGAGTTCATTCACCTAGGAAGCACTTAGCAATGTTAGCTCTTAATGGAATTACTCACTGTCTAATAGTTCTTCCAGTCCTTGTCTTTACCCCCATTCCTTTCCCTGTCGTCATCTACCTCAAATCCTGCCTTCTGCTATCTTTATATTCATTCATTCATTCAACACCCATTTCTTAAAAAAAATTTTATTCATTGATTTTAGAGAGAGTGTCATGGGGGGAGAGTAAAAAAAACATCATTTTGTTATTCCACTTAGCTACGCATTCATTGTTTTCTTTTTCCTCTTTGTGCCCTGACCAAGGGTGAAACCTGCAACCATGGCATATTGGGAGGACACACTAACCCAACTGAGCTAATAACTGGGGCTGACTCCCATTTCTTGAGGCCTCCTTTGTGCCAGGCAATGCTAGGGACACAGAGGACTGAGACCCTATGTGCCTCCCCCACCCCCAACACACACACACACACACACACACAAACACACACACACACACACAGCCTTGCAGAAACTCTCAGCTTGCTAACAAGATATTCGTAAGTCAACATCTCTGATGCATTCCAGAAAGGGTAGCACAGGGAGCAGCTGCAGCCCAGAGTGGGAATTGGACCCAACTTTAGTGGGAGAAGTGCCTGCGTGCGAGCCCAGGAGCTGCTTCCTCAAGGAGGCACCCTGTGAGCTACCCACTTGCAGGGTAAGTTTTCTTCAGTGAAGAATGTGAGCGGACCGTTTCACAACCTGGAGTTAGAAGGAGCCTGGACAATGGAGGAAACGAAATGTATTTATATTTATGCTTAATTATAGAGCAGTCTCAAGCTATGTGTTAGAATGGGAACTGTCCTCAAAAATGAGATGATAGGTTCCCAAAGGGTGTGAGGTCCGGGACCTAAGGATAGGATTCTGGGGTGGATGAAGGGGGAGAGGCTGGAAGACCCCTAGAGGCGACCTCCTCACATGCCTCTGTTGGGTCCAATCACTCCATCCCCTTCCAGCGGATTCCAGGGGAGACACTGGTATTCCCTCTGCTTATCCACAGGATTGAAGACACTAGAACTCTCATGAACAGCTGGGGCTGCTCTCCCCGAAGGTGGACTCAAGACTTCATAGGGTTTCGTGGGAAATGAAGTCTTCCTTGCCTTATGCAGCCTCCTTCGGTTTCCCACGCATTTTCAGACTGTTAGCAAGTTCGGACTTAGAAGGGCGTCTTGGCATTGCTAAAGCCAACGTCTTCTTACAGAGAGGGAGACACAAAGCCAGAGAGGCTGATGTCTTAGCCCAGGTTTCAGGGCAAACGTCCTCGTGGCCTTTTAGTGAGCTTTGGATTTTTTTTTTTCTTTAAAAAAAAACTGGTGAGGAAACTGAGGCCAGAGAGGTTGAAAGTTTGTCCCAAATGCCGGGACAGGCTCAGGAGCCAGGATTTTCTCTCTCCCTGTCAACGCGGGTCAGGGGTGGGTTGAGGAAGGGGTGGGCTTCTCTCGCAGGGGGTCCCCCCAACTCTGAAGTACCCCCACACCACCACCTGCGTCCCCTTCCAGGGCTGAAAAGAGGCGTCTGCGTGAAGATCAACCATTTCCCGGAGGACACCGACTACGACCATGACAGCGCGGAGTATCTGCTCCGTACGTTGGGGACGGGGACAGACTGGGGGCACTGCGGGGCCTGGCCTGGGGGGGTGGGGGCGGGCAGTTAGATCCACACGCAGAGAAGAGTGTGCCAGCTAATCCAAGGCCAGACTCTTGAGATCCTCTGCTCACGGATTGGCTCAGTGGTTTTTCTCCCGCCAGCTCCTCTCACCTCGGGGTGGGCAGTGTGGAGATCCTGGGAGCTGATTGGCGGCCCTATAGTCGCTCTCTGGGCTGGGATTGGCCGCTGCGCCCTTAGGCTGTGAAGCAATCTGCGGTGCCGACTGGCCAATCTTGGGAGCAGGCTGGGGAAGCCTGTAATGCGAGTGGTAGCTACTACGAGAACGCGGCAAATCCTGGGTTATGATTGCCTGTGGCCTCCGCGGGGCTCTGAAATCGCAAAATCTGTTTGCCTAGGGTTTGGGGGTGGAAAGGCCTGCAGAGAGAGGGGGAGAGAGACTTGACGGAGGGAGACAGAAAGAGAAACTCAGAGCTATAAATGAAGCCAGACAGAAAAGGGGGGGTGACAGAGGAGGGAGGGGGAGAGAGAAAAGGAACAAGAGAGGAAGAGAGAGAGAGAAGGGAGGAAAGAGGAGAAGAAGGGAGGACGAGGAGGAGGAAAAAAAAAGGAGAAACCTAGAGAGAGAGATAAAGCCAGGCAGAAATGAGAGGAGGAGGAAGAGAAATATTAAGAGGTTTGATAGAGGGATCTGTAGAAAAGAAAGAAGTGCGCAGAAAGGGAAGGATCGTGCTGGAAGGGGAAAGAGAAAGGGAGGGGTCCACGGAGAAATCGAGAAGTTCAGAAAAAGAGTGATTTAGAGAAATAATAAGGAAAAAATTTATATTATGTATATTTGCCAGGAGACAGAAAAATAGACTGAGGAAGAAAGAAAAATGACAAAGAGAAAGAGAAAATCTGGCCGAGAAATAGAGAAATGTTTAAAAGGAGGATGAGGCAGTGAATGAGACAAGGAGAACACAGGAAGAGAGGGAAAACTGGAGAACTAGGGAAGAGACAAGTGCAGGCAAAAGCAGGCAGGAGGTGCAGCGCAGGGGGCCGGGGTGCGGGGAGTGGGGTGCGCAGGCGGCAGCCTCTGACCGCCCACCCCCTCCCTCTCCCCCTCCCCTCCCCTCCTTTTTCCCTCGTAGGAGTCGTCCGGGCCTCCAGCATCTTCCCCATCCTCAGTGCCATCCTGCTGCTGCTTGGGGGCGTGTGCGTGGCGGCCTCTCGGGTCTACAAGTCTAAGAGGAACATCATCCTGGGCGCAGGAATCCTGTTCGTGGCAGCAGGTGAGAGGCAGAAGGAGGGGGCAGCTGTCGGGGCCGTCCACTTACGACACTACGAGAGTGTCTGTGTGTGTGTGTGTGTGTGTGTGTGTGTGTGTGTGCGCGCGCGCGCGCGCGCGCGCAAAGCCACCCTGCCCCGGGCGCCCGCTGAGGCCCGGAGCCTGCCTAGGCTCTTCCCAAACTCCATCGCCACCAGCTGGGCAAGGTAGGTGTCGCCTCTGTGCCGTTTACAGGGGAGTGAACTCTGCACAGACAGGTGTCTAGCGCGTAATCTGCGATGCGGGGAGTCTAGGGTCCAAAGCCTTTGGTTCTGGTGACGGAAGGGGAGGAGCTTGAGCGTAGAGCCACAATTAGGGTCTTGAAAACAGAGGGGCGGGTCGGGGCGGTGAAAGACCTGGCCCCAGGGAAAAGTGATTTGGTGCAGGTGGGGAGGAGCCTGTTTTAGGGGGTGGGGTCTTGTGGTCTCCAGTGCCTCCAGGGATGGGCTGGTGCTGGGAAACCGTCCAGACAACTCCAAGCGAGACACCCCCTTTAGGGGTTAGACCCCCTTTCTACCGGACATGAATAGTGCTGCAAAGTTCCAAGAAAGCAGATTTTTTGAAGTGGTGGAACCCAGAGAAGGCGGGAGATTTAGCATTAAGAGCTGGAGGTGTTTTGGGGGGATGGGTCTAGACCTGCAGGGGGCGGGGCTTGCTCGATCTGAGAGAAGCCTAGCCTAGACCCACAACGGGAGGGGGTAGTCGGGGGACATGGAGGCTGGATTTGGGTGGAATGGGACCTGCTCTAAGTAAGGGCGAATTCTAGAGCAGCAGTGGGAGGGCCTAGAAGAGAGAACCAGACTGGGATGATAATCATGAAAGGAAAAGTTTGAGTCAGCGAGGGTCAGGGGCTAGAGTCAGAGCGGGATTATTTCATTTAAACTAGTAGAAGGTGGGGCCCAGGGGAAACCCAGGTGTATAAGGGTAATGGTGATACTAGACCAATCAGAGTGGGGCCTGGACCACCGGGGGGGGCGGGGCGTCCGGGTCACGTGAGGTGTGGCTAAGGCTACCTGGGGGCGGAGCCTGGGTTATCTGAGGGCGGGGCTGAGGCTATTTAGGGTGGGATTAGAGCTGACGGGTTGAGGTCTGGACCTTTTGGGGTGTGTACCCTGAGGGGGCGGGGGCGAAGCTGACCAGCTAGGGAGTTTAGCCCACCTGGGACAGGGCTCAGACCACTGGGGAGGGAGGTATACCTTCGGGGGGTGGAGCTCTGGCCCGAGGGGGCGGGACTGCGGGGCGGGGCGGGCCGGGGTGGCCTAGAGGCTCCCCTCTGACCGTCCCTGCCCAGGCCTGAGCAACATCATCGGTGTCATCGTGTACATCTCGGCCAACGCGGGCGAGCCGGGCCCGAAGCGGGACGAGGAGAAGAAGAACCACTACTCGTACGGCTGGTCCTTCTACTTCGGCGGGCTCTCCTTCATCCTGGCCGAGGTGATCGGCGTGCTGGCCGTCAACATCTACATCGAGCGCAGCCGCGAGGCGCACTGCCAGTCTCGCTCGGACCTGCTCAAGGCCGGCGGGGGCGCGGGCGGCAGTGGCGGGAGCGGCCCCTCGGCCATCCTCCGTCTGCCCAGTTACCGCTTCCGCTACCGCCGCCGCTCCCGCTCTAGCTCCCGTTCCAGCGAGCCGTCGCCGTCGCGGGACGCGTCTCCCGGCGGCACCGGGGGCCCGGGCTTCGCCTCCACGGACATCTCCATGTACACGCTCAGCCGCGACCCATCCAAGGGCAGCGTGGCGGCGGGGCTGGCGGGGGCCGGCGGCGGAGGGGCTTTCGGCGGCGCGGCTGGGGGCGCGGGCGGTGGCGGCGGCGGCGGGGCGGGTACCGAGCGGGACCGCGGGGGGGCGCCCGGCTTCCTCACTCTGCATAATGCCTTCCCCAAGGAGGCCAGTGGCGGCGTCACGGTCACGGTCACTGGGCCGCCCGCTGCCCCCGCGCCAGCCCCGCCCGCGCCTGCCGCGCCCGCCCCCGGGACCCTGGCCAAGGAGGCCGCCGCCTCCAACACCAACACGCTCAACAGGAAAACCACGCCGGTGTAGGGGCGCACAGGGGGCGCCGGGGCGCGTGCGCGGGCGCGCGTGCAACGAGGCTGCCGGGGGTCGGGGGCGCCCCCTCCTTCCCGTGAGCGCGCTGGGACTGCTTGGCCTTCCCCCCGCGTCCCCTCCCCCCCCCAGGCGTGGAGGAGTGCCCCCCACCCTCGAATCAGGGACCCCCAAGGGAGGGGGAAGGGAAGGCAAGGGAGTGAGCCGCGTGAGGGAACGTCATGTTTTATTTTTTTTTGTGGGATTGGGTGGGGGAGGGCCTTGGTGTTTTTTGCAGTTTTGAGATGTTTTCTTTTTAACGTTTTGCTGTGTGCATGTGGTGGCGGGGCGGGGGGAAGGGAGGGACTCCCAGCCCAGCCCAGCCCAGCTCAGCCCAACTCCTGGAGAGGGGCCCATAACACAAATATAGAGTTACACCTACAAAACTATATATATGCGCTGTATAAAGAGACAGGAAAAGAGAAGGGATGTGGAGAGGCTGAGGGACAAGGTGTGGACGTAGACATTCATTCACTTTTCCATTTGTTATTCCACAAGGGTTTATTGAGCACCTGCTGTATACCAGGACGGCGCCGTGAAGGATATAAACGGGCACAGAAAGTGACTTGTTCAGTCATTACCAACAATTTATTTGTGTACTGAAGTGCTAGGCATTGTTTTGAGAGCTGAGCCTACAGAAGGGAGGAAAACGGACAGGGTCCCCACCATCCTCAGAGAGTTTACATCTTGTGCATTTAATAAGGAATTGTGTCCACAAACAGTAAATTACAGTTAGGACATAGGAAAAATCCAACAAGCTACAAAATGCTCTGTCACGGGGGCTTAACCCAGCTTAAAAAGAAGGGATAGTTTATCTTACACGAAATAGGCTGACAAGAAGCAGCCAGGTGAAGCGGAAGGGGGGCGGGGACTGTTTCAGCCAGAGAACAGCATATGCAAAGGTCCTGGGGCAGGAGGAGCTTCCAGGGAAGACTTTCCTGTAGTGAGGGAGCCAGGTGCAGATGGAACAAGATGAGGCTGGAGTGAGGGAGCCAGGTGCAGATGGAGCAAGATGAGACTGGAGTAAGTGAGCCAGGTGCAGATGGAACAAGATGAAGCTGGAGACATAGACAGGGCCAGACTTCCCGGGGACTTAGAGGTTAGGCTGGGAGTTTACATTCTGTTCTGAGGCCAGTGGGGAGTCATGGCATGAATGGCTGTCGGCAGGAATGCAACGTGAATGGTGTACAAAGGGGAGGCGGGAGCTCAGAGATGAGAGGCAGAGGCATGCTGGGGTTCAGCATCAAATGCAGACACTGGCTCTTGAAACTCACACTCGTGGGAGAAAGCAGATAATTACACAAATACTGAAGCACAGGCACCGTGTCTTCACCGTGCAGGAGATTGGTGTCATTCATTCATTCAGCCATCCACTCATTGAGATCACCTCGTCATGCCTTTGCTGACGTACCAGGCAGCGTGCTGTAGACTCAGGATCCCCAGAGGTAAAAGAGTTTAAGTAAGCCTTACAGGAACCCACATAAACCACAATCCAGGCAGGGCGATTGGTGCTGTAACAGGGACCATGCTGGGTACCTTGATGGAGAAGGGAGTGACCGGCCACCCAGAATGGGCAGCATGTAGGGAAGCTTCCTGGGGGGAACTTCATGCCCACACCAGCCTGGGCTTCAAATGGATGAGCAGGAGTCTGCCAGGTGAGGAAGGCTTTTGGGCGAAGTGGAGGAGTGAAACAGCATGCTGCAGGGGGACAGTGGTCAGTTTGGGGATGCTGAAGGACAAGGTGAAAGTAGGGTGAGCCCAGAGAAACAGTCAGAAGGCAGAGTTTTAGGTGCTGGAGTTCCAGGCTGAGGGAAATATGGGAGAGCTTTGAGCAGGGGACTGGCAGGATCAGTTGCGGGCATTAGGAGAAGCCCCCGGGATATGGCTGGAGCTGTTGGGTAGTGAGAGAGGATGGCAGCTGAGCTGGGCAAGGTCTGTGGGGGTGGAGGGTGGGGATGGGTTTGAAGGTCACTGAGGACGAAGAAGGAACAGTGCTTGGTGGTTTCCCTTCATTGATCCAGCAAATATTTCCCGAGGTCTCCCAGGTGCCAGGCCCAGTGCTCTGAGATGCTGGGTGTAAAGAGATACTCAGGCCCTGCCATGCCTTCAGTGGGCTCCTAGTCTGGCGGGAGAACAGACAGGAAGGAGTGGGCAGTGAGGGCCTCAGGACACCAGGGGCTCTGCCAGCCTGTGTTGTGACAACAAGGAGCAGCAGCAAAAAGAGGGACAGAGGAGGATGGGACTAGGACTGGGTTTTAGGACTTCCCTCAGGGGCCCCTGTGGAAGGACTAGAAAGGGGGAGATTGGAGGGTGGGGACCAGCGAGGAATGACATGGAGACAGTATCAGAGATACCAGAAAACGTGGGGAAAGGAATATGCATTATGGAGACAGGGAGAACTTGGTACAGGGTGATCTATAGAGGGGGGACGATGGAGAGGTAGGGCTAGAAACAAGTTTGGTGGGAGATGGGGCTCTGGTTGGAGGGGGTGCAGAACTAGCTGAGGGTAGTGGAGTCTAGGGTCCAAAGGCCAGAGAACAAGAAAGAGGTAGGGGGTGGGCATAGGGAGGGATATGGGGGAGGGGAAATTGGAAGAAGGATGAGGACAATAGAGATCCAAACTCGGGGAGTCACAGAGACAGAGAAAAAGGAAGGTGATCCAGAGAGGAGAGACAAGGGGACCAGAGCGACTGACACAAAGAAGTGAGACAGTGCAGAGACATAAAAATAGGCAGAGGCAGAACCACAGAGAGATCCCAAGATCTGCCTGGGAAGAAATACAGAGACCCAGAAGCAGGTGTGCTATGTAGGAATGAGCCATTTCTGGTGCTTGATTTCTGTGTTCAGTGTCCAAGAAGTATTCACCAAGCCCCATCCCCTTCTAGACTCTGGCGAGGCCCAGGGCATCAGCTGGGTGGATTGTCAAACTCCTGCTCTCCTGGAAGTCACAGGGGAGGCAAATGAGAATTTGGGTTACAGGGAATGGCTTTAAAAACCTAGCAGAATGTACGGACCTCCATGGGGGCAGGGCTCTAGAGGAGACCTCCCTGCAGAGGTAACCTTTAAACAGAGACGGGTTGTGAGTAGAAAAGGGACAGAGAAAGCATTCTCGCCATGAAAGGCAGCACAAAAACCCAGAGGAGTCCCAGGATGGCCAGGATGCTCAGGCAGTGGGCGGCTAACAGAGATGCAAGTTGGCAATGAGGGCCATCGGATCAGGGTGTGGTCAGAACAGGCTCAGGGCCCATCATGTAGGACCTTTCAGCCCTGGGAATTAACTTGAATTTCTAGTTTCCGTGGGAATCGAGCACAGGCCCGATGACATGATTATAGTTTCATTAAAAACCAAAATAACAGCACCACACAGCTGTGCTGAGAATCAATTTCGGAGTGAAAATGTCAGTAAGGAGTTAGGGAGCTGTTGTCCTTGGTGGCCTGGCCCCATGGGGGGTCAGTGAGGGTGGAGAGAAGTGAGATTCTGGGGGCAGGACCTACAGTAATGAACTGGGTGCTGCAGGAGACAGAGGGAGAAGGCGAAGTGAGGGAAAGAAGGAACCCTCAATTGGGAACAGACCAGGGGGCCCCAGGGAAAGGAGTCAGGATTCCAATGGCCCGATCCAGAGCCCTCCTTTGTAGAGGCCCGTGAGAAACCCAAGTCAGAGTATCAGGTCGCCAGTCGGAAATGTGAGACTGGAGCTGGGGGAGAGGTCATAGCTGGAAATACAAATTTTGGAAAGGTCAGCATATAGGAGACATTTAAAGCCATAGGACTGGATGAGGTGAGTGTGGACAGAGAAGCGACACAGCCAGAAGGATGGGCGGGGGGAACTGCATGGTGCAGAAGAGGATGTAGCAGAGCTGGGGAGAGGGGTGGCCGTGAGGTAGGCAGAGACCAGGAGGATACCTTGAAATGCTGCTGAGAACAAGGAAAATCCCAAAAGCAACCAACGAGTTTGGTTTGATAATGTGGTCCTGCTGAGAGACCATTGCAATACAAGGGTGGGGACTGGCGGCGCCCTGCTGGAGTGGAAGAAAGAATGATGGAGAGTGGAGACCAGGCCTTCCTTTTGACGTGAAAGTGTCAAGGATTTCCATGCCAAAGAATGTTCGTACCCTTTCTGTGAAAGGAGAGACAGGGAGATTGGCCGACAGGGAGGTGGGGGACAGAAAAATGCACCCTGAAATGAGAGAGCTGTTACAGTAGATGGATTGAGAAAGACAGGGGGCCCAGGGCCTAGAGGGGACATGGATTCAGGGGGCAGGTGACTCTCCCCAGGGCTGCCCTGCCCTGCTCCACACCTGGACTCCCCCCTGGAGCCTGTTGAGGCCTGGAAGACCCTGTGATGTGAAGAAAGAAACAGGTTTTGCTCATACATTTAAGATATTTCCTGAGCGCTCCAGAGACCTGTAGGACAGCCAATTAGACAGCAGAGGGGGTGTGATCGGAGGGGGCACTCTCCCTAGCTTGGGAGAGGACGTCCGTGTTACCATCTCACTCCATCCATTTATGCATTTGCGCAGTCATTCATTCACTTGCCTAATGCACATTTCCTGAGGCCTCCTGTATGGTCCTGGGGTGGGCGGTGCTGAGGCGGAAGAGGTGAGTGCCTCCTGCACCTGACCCCAGGCCGCAGGGAGAGCCTGCAGGTGCACAGTCACATCCCAGGGCAGGTGATGTGTGCTCCCGTGGTGGCAGCATGGGGCGCTGCGGTGGCCAGAGCGGGGTGCACAGAGAAGGCCAGGGCGCACCAGCTGGCTGGAGCAGCCGGCTCTGGGCAGAGGAGTTGGTGAAGGTGGGTCCCACCTGGGCCGTTGGCACAGGGGCTGAGGGCAGGGGGGAAGGGGTCAAGACCAGGCCCTGCTGCCATGCATTACGGCTGTCCTGTCCCTGTCCCTGTCCCTGGGGGAGCACAACTGCATGGAAAGTCCTCCGGGCTGCCCCGTCTAATAAACTCGATGCAGAGGACTGCGGCTGTGATTCCCGTGCCTCTCCCGACCACCAGCCTCTCTCTGGGCGTGACCTTTCATCCTCCTGCGGAGCTCAGGACTCCCCGCCTCCTCCCTCTGACTTAGGAGTCCACGCCCCCAGCCCCTCCTCCCTCGGACGCAGGAGAAGGAGCTTTCAGTCCCCTTCTGATCCGGCACTCAAGAGTTGAAGTCCCCAGGTTTCTTCTCTTTCAGGGACCCGAGGCCCCCGGCCCGGCCCCTCCTCCCTCGGAACCAGCAGTTCACGTTCCCAGATGGGCTTACGCGGGACCAAAAATCTAGGCTCCTTGTCCTCCCTCTCTCGCCACCTGGGAGGACGGACCCTCGGCTCCCAGGCTTGTCCCTTAAGGAAGTAAATGTCCCTTCAGGCTCCTGCCGGGTCAGGACCCGGCCCAGCCCCTCCCCCCCCCCCCCCCCCCCCCCCGTCCCCTTAAAATACCCGGGATCCCTATGGCAACAAGCGCGGGGCGACAGGTGCTGGTGTTATTTACGGGTCGAGCTCGAAATAGCCGGGAGGGTGGGGGTGGGCGCCCGGGGGCGAGGCCGCAGCGAGCGCAGCGCACGTCTGGAGGCTCGGCAGCAGGCGGTGCGGAGCCCACGGTTCGGAGGATCGCTGAGCTGGGGCCGGCGCGGCGCCCAGGCAGGAGGGCGAGAGGGGTCCCTGCCCAGCAGCCGGGGGTGGGAGGCCTGCGGGAGGCGCCCGGCCTGGTGCTGAGCCTGGAGCGGTCCCGGCCGGGCAGGCCCTGGGAGCCCGGGGGAGGGATCGCAGAGTCCCTTTGGGGTCCCTGCTGTCGTTCGAACCGCGGGCGGTCTCTGTCTCCATTTCCTGAGCTGCAGCGCAGAGCGCAGCCCATCCCAGCCCCAGTGGGGACGCCAGGTCCCCCTCCTGAGCCCTGGGGGAGCCCTCTGCCCCCTTCTCTGGACTCTGCTGCGTCTCTCAGCTACCGGTCCTCTCTCTCAGGCCCAGCGCAGACCTCTGATCTCTCTCCTCTGAATTCCAGCAGGTCCCCAGCCCCCCTTTTCTGAGCCCCAGCCAAGACTCTGCCATTTCCTTCTGTGAATGTTGGGGGTGTCCCTACTGCCGGTCTGAGACCCAGAAGAAGTTCGGATCTCCCTCCTAAACCCCAGAGGGGACCCAACTCCTACCTCTTCAGACTCTGAGCCCCAAAGAAGCCAGGAGGTGCCTCCTTTCAAACGCACAGAGGACCTCAGCTTCCTCTCCTGGGTAACCTGGACTCTGAGCCTAGCGGGGACTGGGAGCAGCCCCTCAGAGCTTCGGGCGACGCTCACGCCCCCTGCCTGTGGAGCCCTCGGGCCCCCTCCTTGGCACCCAAGTTCTAGCTCTGGACCTCCGGGGACCTTGATTTTTCCCCTGGGTCTCCTCCTCTTTGCTGAGTTTCTGTGGACATCCCAGGCCTTTTGCTGAACCTCAGAAGGTTCCCCAGCACCCCGGGGGAGGCCGGATCTGGCTTTTTTTTTTTTTTTTTTTTAATTTTCTGAGACCCTTGGCTTTCGCGTTTGAGGTTCCAGGGAGATTCAGAAATTCCTTTTTTATAGTCCAGTGGAAGCAGCTCCTCACTCTCTTCAAACCCCCAGGCCTTCCCCACCCCCGGCCTCTCCCAGCCTTCTCAGTTCAGCGTTCTCTACATCGGATGATGATGTGGTCCAACTTCTTAATGCAAGAGGAGAACCGGCGGCGGGCCGAGGCCGGACGGCGGGGGCGCGGGCAGGGCCTTCCCGGGCTGTCGCAGGAGCAGGAGGGGAAGGTTAAGCTGCTGCTGCTGCTGACCACGGTGGGCGCCACGCTGGCCGTGCTGGCCGTGGGCACCGAGTTCTGGGTGGAGCTCAACACCTTCAAGGCCAACGGCAGCGCCGTGTGCGACGCCGCGCACCTGGGGCTGTGGAAGATGTGCACCAAACGACTGTGGCAGGCGGACGTGCCCGCGGGCAGGGAGACGTGCGGCCCCGCGGAGCTGCCCGGAGGTGAGGCCTCCCCCAGGCTCGGAGCCCAGACAGTGAGAGAACCCCGGTGGGAGAAAAGGGTGCCCAGAGACAGCCCGAGCCCCAGGGAGGGAGCTTGCACCCTGGCGAACAGCCAGAAACTACATCAGTCTGTGCTCCCCAGCGGCCTCTGCCCCAGGCACAGACTCTGCAGAGAGGGAAATTCTGTACCCCAAACTAGTTTGTGCTCCAGGACCAGCATGCACCCCCAGACTAGCTTGTCCTCCAGGCCAGCCTGTGTCCCCCGAGAGCACCTAGAAACAACTCATGCCCCCACACATGGCCCAGGTCCTGATGCCCAGCCTGTGACTCCAGACACCGCATGTGCCCTCAGACAGCCTCGGTCCCGGAGATGCCCACACCCCCCTCAGACTCTCTAGGGGCAGCCTGTGCCCCTAGAGAGAGAGTCTGGGTTCTTGGTGTCAGCTTGCTCTTCCCACTCCGGAGAGAGCCTGCACCCCCACCCCTGGGAGACAGACCGCCTTGACCCCCATCCCCAAGTAGAACCCATGCCTGTTCCTACCGAGTGATTCCACCAAAATGGAGTTCTCTTTACACGCCTCCCAACACCCCAGGGGAGCCCCCCCAACCCCTGGCTTCCAGGGAAATGTTCTCCTTCGTGTCCCGTCCTCTCACCTCCAAATGCTCAGACGGTGCGCTCCACTCTGCTCATTTCTCTTACAGACACCCCACACCCTCACTTCCCCACAGAGTGGCTCTTCACCCCTAACTATGCCCTGGAGCACCCCCTGCCTCTCACTCTTCCTGACAGGGTACGCACCATGCCCTTTGCTTACATCCAGGGGACACCCTGCCTGCCTTGGGCATCAGATCTCATGCTGCCTCTGCTGGCTGGGGGAGACTGTCTGACTCCCCTCATCACCCATATGGATCTCCATCACTCTTTACTGTCGGAAGGCTGTCCTATAACTTCTGTACCCCCTCAAAGACCTCCTGTCCCTCTGGGCTCCGGTGGGACTTCCTTCCTCCTTTACTTCCCCAGGTGTGGAATCCTACATCCATGGGATCCCAAATAGGATGAGCTGAGGCCTTGGTAGCAAAGTGGGATGTGAAGCGCCCCTGTTGTCTGAGGTACCCACCCACTCAGCATCCAGATTAAACACTTCACTTCTGCAGGTGGGCTACTACCTGCCCTTCAGATCCTCAGGCAGGAACTTCCCAAACTTTTGTCAAACGGGATGCCCTGGTAATATAAATATTAGATGTTTATGTAGGGCCTGGCTCTGTTCCAGATACCTGGCATGCAAGTGGCTCTGTTGATGCAGCCAGGCTTCTCATATGGGGTCTGAACCCTGGTCATCCCTGTTCTTAGCTACTACACTGTTGTATCTCACTAGTCGGCAAAGATGCCCCAGAGGTTCCCACAGCCCTGGAGGGGATGTCCCGCCCACCACACTGCATATGATGGGGTCCCTCACAGCTCTTGCTGTCCTCCGATTGGTCAGAAAGGACTTCAACTTCGTTACAAGACCATTACCATCATCTCATTCAGAGGATATCTCACCTCTTTCATTATTCCAGAAATACCCCCACACATCCCACTGCCTGTCAAAGGGCATTCCAAGGGGCTGCAAAGGGGTGACCTGTCAACTACTCTTTTCCAAATGGGACGTGCCATATCCTTTGGGGTTAGAGACAAGATGTCTTAGATTATTAGTAGCCAAAATGGGATGTCAGATGTCTCACACTGTCCAAGAACGATGCACCGCACCCACTAGAGCGGACTTCCCGATTCCCTCAGGGCTGTAGTCCACATCCCCCCATTGACTGCTACAATAGGGTCCTCTCCACTCGTCTACATGAAGCATAAGGACTGTCCCTGCTTCTGAAGGGACATCTCATGTCCTCCTCCTTCCCTCAGGCCACCGGGTGGAGGGTCTTGCCTCACTTGCCTCAGTTTATCTCTTCTGTAGAATGGGGCAGTAAGAACTACTCACAGGATTGCTGTGTGGATGAATGAGTTCATGCATGCCAAGTGCCTGGACCAGAGCCGGGCGCTACCTAAGCGTCCAATATATATAACACCTGCACATTCTCCTTCAGTTGGGAAAGTTCCTTCCCATTCCCCAACCTGCCTGGCCCCTCTTCCATTTCTTTCACCCCTCTTATTCTCTACCCTCTCCTCCCTTTCCATGCCTAATTCTATGTAGAGTAAGAAAGTTGAATGAGTGAATTCTGCAAGAAGTTCTGGCTTTAAAATGAAGCTTGAAAAGCATTTTTTTTTTTTTTAAGTTTAGGGTTTCTTGGGCTCAACTAAGAAAAGTTGGATGAATCATACTCTTCAGTATATGTCACAAAGTCATTAACAGCTTTTGCAAGATCCTTCTTCTGCTCTATTTAACATTGTTATTCTTTTATTTCATTTCTTTCCAGCTCATCTCTTTAATGGGTTGGATATGTATCCATGGATATGTCTTTCCACTTGGAAAATATGTGGTGTTATTTTATACCTGTAGGTGTTTTAATTTACATAAATTATGGTACAGATTTTTCCTATTTTTAAAATTTTTTCTTAACACTTTGAATTTGTTTCTTAAATTTGCTTCTCAAATTTCTCTAGGTTGCTTTCTGTTAGTCTTCTGGCTCCCTGTTATTGTAAACATGTATGTTCCTGCATATGGTTTTGTCTGTATGTATCCCCAGGAGTAAAATGGCTGGTTGTAGGGTATAAATGTACTTCACTTCATAAAGTCTGTCAGCGTGATTTCCAAAATGACTAGCACAGGCATGCCTCGAAGATATCACGGCTTCTGTTCCAGACCACTGCAATAAAGCCAGTCACACAAAATGATGGCTTTCCCATACTCATAAAATGTGTGGTTACACTGTACGGTAGTCTATAAGTGTGCAATAGCATTATGTATAGAACCATGTGCAAATCTTAATTTAAAAAGACTCTATTGCTAAAAAAAAATGTTAGCCATCATCTGAGCCTTCAGTGAGTTGTAATTTTTTTTTGCCTGTGGAGAGTCTCACCTTGATGTTGATGAAAACACAGTATCTTCAAAGCATAGTAAAACAAAGTAGGCCTGTACCAGTTCACGCTCCCAGCTGTTTCCTCTTATCCTTCTCATGCTTGATGTTATCCTTTTAATATTTTCCAATCTAATTGCTCTTAAGTGACATCCCCCTGCTGACTTGAGTTGCATGTCTGTGATCCCTGGTGAGGTGGAGCATCTCTTCATGTACTTGTGAGTCATCCAGGCTTCCTCTTCTATGAATTGACTATTCATTTCCTTTGCCCATTTTCAACTGGGTTACCTCTCTTTTCTGGCCTATCTGCAGGACTCCTTTGTGTATTCTAGCGGGAATTCATTCTGAGATAAGAATTTCTTCTGTTAACCTTCCGTTGTCTGGATCGTGGCGTCCTTTGCTGAATAAAGTGATTATCCATTTCTAACCCCACTTGACTCTCAACAAATCCATATGATGGAGCCAAGAAAGAGACTATTATCTCATTTCATAGAGGAAGAGTCAGAGGTCCCCGAGAGGTCAATAGTCTACTCAAAGCCACAGATCTGGACCTCAGAGCTCTGCATTGGAATCCCAGCTCGTGGGTCGCCTGTGGCAGCAGGTGGTTTCACTGAGCATCATTTTTCTCTTCTGTCTATCAGGGATGCTAATGTCATATGTGTAGGTTACTGTGAGCTGTTTCATACCCAGTCCTGACCTTACATGAGGGACCTCAATGTCCTCACTTCCCTTTCTCTCTCTCTCCCGCTCCCACAGAAGCCAACTGCACCTATTTTAAATTCTTCACCACTGGGGAGAATGCACGCATCTTCCAGAGAACCACAAAGAAAGGTGAGAACTTTTCCCCCCTGCGGCAGACTGGTGATGGGAATATGCTATGTTAGAGGAATTCTCGGTAGCCTTGTGTTCTTCTGCGCTTTGGCCCAGGATGGTCTCAGCTCCTCTATCCTTGGGAGGTCCCACCTTTGGGAGGGTGGTGGCAGTAAAGTCATGGTTTCCCAGAGCCCAGTGCCTGACACTCCTACCCCAGTTCTGCCTTTGCTGCAGGCTGTGCAACTTCGGGCAAGTCACAGCCCCTCTCTGGGGATGGTACTTTGATATCTCATGAACGTGCATCTACCACATGCTAAGCATGGCTCTCGATGTTCCATTTATAAGATCTCCATCCTTGTCACACCCTTCAGGCAGTGGCTCTATCTTAAGCCTCCTGATGAGAAAACAGATGTTCCTACAGAATCTTCAGTGAAAATGAAGATGTTCTGTGCTTGTTGTTCTGTGATGTTCTATTGGAGAGGGCTGACCAATATGGTAGCCACTGGCCCCATGTGGCTGCTGAGCACTTGGAATGTGGCAAGTGCAACTGAGAAATGATTTTAAATTTTATTTAATTTCAACCCATTTAAAATGAAAAGGCCACCTGGGGCTAGTGGTGACCATACTAGACAAGTCAGCTCTTAAGGCTTTTTCCCTTTCTGTTCTAACTTTAGCCTCTCCATCACTCAGAACCTCAATATCCCCACCTGTAAGAGAATTGGGATCCTGTCATGAATCGTATCTGATTTACTCAGATGGTGCAGCTAATACACACAGTGTGGTGTCCAGCACACAGTAGGTCCTCAGTAAACACTGGCTTCTTACTCCTTTCTCTCTCGTCTTGATGTTCAGTGAGTTTGCACAAGTCACCATGCTCCTCTGGGATGGTAAAATAATCGTAGCGCGTGTGTATGAAATGACTGCTGGGTGCCAGGTGCTGCACTGGGCACTGCACATCTGTGGTTTCTAGTCCTCGCAACAGCCTGGTCCAATAGGCTTTTTTTTCCCTCCCCCCCAGTAGGGAGTTTGATCCTGATTTTCTGGAGGAGAAAACTGAGGCTCAGAGAGGTCCTGTGACTTTACCAGAATCTTCCAGCTGGGAACTGGCCAGGGAAAATTCGGACTTGGATCATGCTACTGTAGCATACCTCCTCCATTGTCATGCACACCCCCACTGCCTCAGTTTCCTCACCTGTGAATAGACGGTGACCAGATCAGAAGTGATCATTGGTAGTTCCCATCTCCTTCTGGTTCTGGCTCTGTCCCCTCTTTGCTCTGTGACCTTAGGCAAATAACTGGTCCTGGCTGAGTCTTAGTCCTTCGACAGTCTAAGTCAATTATTGGCCTGGATGATTTTCTACTTAACAATTCTTCTCTAGTCTTGAATCTCCCATTTTTTTTCTGGTTCTGGGTCCCTTCAGGGAGTTCTTCCCACTTCCTCCGTCCCTTGTTCTCTACTTCTTCCCCTTCCCTCCTTGCAGAGGTGAACCTGGCAGCTGCCGTGATAGCAGTGCTAGGCCTGACAATCATGGCCCTGGGGTGCCTCTGCATCATCATGGTGCTCAGCAAAGGCGCAGAGTTCCTGCTCCGAGTTGGAGCTGTCTGCTTTGGCCTCTCAGGTGAGGGTTGAAAGCCTGGAGACTCAGGAAATTGCATGGGGGAGGTGGGATTCCCAGGCACTGTTGCATGCAGGGAGGTGGGATCTCCAGGTACTGTTGCATTCTGGGCGGTATGGTTTCCAAGAACTGTTGCATGCTGGCAAGTTGGGTATCCAAACACTGTTGCATGCTGGGATGAGGGACCTCCAAGTGTAGTTGCTTAATGGGAGGTAGGGTCTCCAAGCACTGTTGCTTTCTAGGAGGTTAAGACATCTCCAAGCACTGTTGCATGCTGGGAGGTTGAGACAGCTCCAAACGATGTTACATGCTGGGGAACCCAAGGGCTATAGTGCGCTCGAATATGAGAGTTCTAAGCTCTGTGGGTGGCTGGGATTTGGAGGGTCTCCAAACTCTCTTTTAGATTTGGACCTGGGGTGTGCAAGGACCTGTTACATTCTTGGAGTTGAGGGTCCAAAAAAAATGCTACATCTTGTGGAATATAGTTCCCATTGGGTCAAATGTTTTCTAATGTGGATAGAAAGGTCATTAATTATATAAACAGTAATTTGTTATGGCTGCCAAAGCACCATAGACTGGGCAACTTAAACAACAGAGATGCATTTTTGCACATTCTCGGAGGCTGAAAGTCCAAGTTTGAGGTGTCAGCAGGGCTGGTTCCTCCTGAGGCCTCTCTCCTTGGCTTGTAGATGGCCCTTTTCTGCATGTCCTCACATGGTCGTCCCTGTGTGTGTGTCTGTGTCTTAATCTCTTCTCATATGGGCAGCAGCCATATTGGATTAGAGCCCACCCTAATGAGTTCATTTTAATTCATTTCTTTGAAGACCCCATCTCCAAATACAGTCACATTCCAAGGCACTGGACCCCAACACATGAACTTTGGGGAGGATGCAAGTCAGCCCACAGCAATATATCTACCTGATTATTGTCCATCTTTTCTTCTGGGATAAAGCCCCAGGAAGACAGGGCCTTTGTTAGTCTCATGTATATATTTTATAATAAGAGCTTAATTAAGGTCTGTTAAGTGCCCTGGCTGGGTGGCTCAGTTGGTTAGAGCATCAACCTGATACACCAATGTTGTGGGTTCAATCCCTGGTCAGGGCATGTACAAAAATCAACCAATGGGTACATAAATAAGTGGAACAACAAAATCAACTTTTCTCTCAAGAAAGAAAGAAAGAGAGAGAGAGAGAGAGAGAGAGAGAGAGAGACGGAGGGAGGGAGGGAGGGAGGAAGAAAGAAAAGTGCCCTGGCTTGTGTGGCTCAGTGGTTGAATGGTGACCTGCAAATCAAAGGGTCGCTAGTTCGATTCCCAGTCAGAGCACATACCTGGGTTGAGGGCCAGGTCCCCAGTAGGGGGTGCAGGAGAGGCAACCACACATTAATGTTTCTCTCCCTCTTTCTCCCTCCCTACCCCTCTGTCTAAATATAAATAAATAAAATCTTTTAAAACAATTTTAAAAAAGAAAAGAAAAAGAAAGATCTGGTAAGAGGATGCATGAACTAGCAGGAGAGTGAAGGAGACTGGACAGTGTCTCCTCCTCATCCAGCTGTTTTTTCTATATTCAGTGTCCTAATGCTGTGCTGAATTGGGCCATGAAAGGCTGGAGAGAGGCATTGAACCTTGGTACACAGACCCAAGGCTACATTCTCCCAGGCCCTGATTAAAAACCATGGGGGAGTTGGAGGACAAAGAGGAAGGAGGGTCAGGAACTGAGGTTAGGGCCAGCCTCCGGCATCTGAGAGGGGAGGCAGCCAGGATCCATGACCATGGATGACCATCAGAGGGTCCTACATGGTCTGACTCCTGCCCAACCTCTGCACCTCCATTGCCCACCACTCTCCTCCTTCCCACTCTCTCTCTGCTCTGGCCACACCCACATTTCTTTCCCTCAAACACACTATACTCCATCCCACCACGGACCTTTGCACCAGTCGCTCCTTCTGCTCAGAATAGCCGTTGGTTAATTTTGTGTATGGCCAGCTTCTTTTTATTCTTTGGGCCTCAGCTGAAATGGCTTTTCCTGGTAATACTATTTAAAGTCCTTGCTCCACCCCTGGATGCCACTCCCCTTCCCATCACCCTGTTTTTATTTCCTTCCACCCTGCCTCACTCTCTGAAATTATCTTGTCTTCTCATGTGTTTACTTTGGAGGTTACAACCTGGCAGCTGGCAGGCCAGCAGTGGACCTTAATGGGCTTTGCTTGGCGGGCAGTGTGTAAAGATTTCTCTGAGCCAGCATTGAAAGATTGGGTGAATTCCCATAAGAGTCATAATCATTTAGAAATTTTAGCTCTTCTTGAAAAATCAGAAGGTCTGGCAAATAAAGTCACCATTGCTGAAGGGCTACAGTTGGCCAAAGCTGAGTTTCAGTCCTCTATTTCCATCTCTCCTGCCTGCTTCATTCCTGACGCTTTCTCATTGTCTTCAGCAGGCATTGTTTACCTCCTGTCTCCTCCAAGTAGAATAAAAGCTCCACGAAGTCAGGGTCTTTGTCTTGTTCCTTGTTGTTTCTTCTTTTCTCTTTCTTTTAAAAATCAAATTACATTACAGCTTGATTGCCTTTGTTTTCTTTTCTAACTTTAAAAAAATTATTGATTTTAGAGAGAGAGAAGAACGGAGAGAGAGAGAGAGACATCAATTTGTTGTTCTGCTTATTTATGCATTCAATGTTTTTTTTTTTTTCTTGTATGTGCCCTGGCTGGGGATCAAACCCACAACCATGGTGTATCAGGGTAATGCTCTAACCAACTGAGCTACCTGGCCAGGTCCTTGACTGCCTCTCTTTTCATTTTGTGATCCACCATCACTATTTTTTCAGCTTTACTAGGGTGCGATTGACAAGTAGAAATTGTGTGTATGTAAGGTATACAATGTGATATTTTGATATACACGTGTACACTATGAAATGAGCACCACAATCAAGCTAGTGAACATGTCCTTTACCTCACATGGTTACCTTTTTTATTTTTTTTATTTTTTGGTGTGGTGAGGACATTAAGACCTATATATTTTCTTAGCAAATTGAAATAGACAACACAGTATCATTGTCCACAGTCCCCATGATGTGCATTAAATCCCCAGCACTTACTCACCCTGTATAACTGAAACATTGAATGTTTTGTCCAACGTTTCCTTATTTCCCCCACCCTCAGCCCCTGGCAACGACCATTTGACTTTGTGCTTCTTCAAGTTGACTATTTTAGACTCCACGATCACTCTACAAAAGCCTTGATGGAGTCTCAGTTTGACTTTTGTGATTCTGGATTCCTGGGCTTGCTTTTTTTCTTTGTTTAAAGCAGCAAAATACACATAACATAAAATTGACCATTTTCACCGTTTTTAAGTGTCCGGTTCTGTGTGATTACATACATTCATACTGTTATGTTCATCATCACCATCCATCTCCAGAACCTTTTAATCTTCACCAGCTGAAATTCCGTTTGCATTAAACACCCACTCTCACTCCCCTCTTCCAGCCCTGGCACCCGCCATTCTACTTTCTGTCTCTAACAGTTATTGGTTGTTTCTTCTTTCTCTCCAGCTTCCCAAATGGCATCTGCTATGTAATAGGTGTTTAGGAAGTGATAGTTGTTGAATGAATGAATGAATGAGAGGGTGCTTGGGAGTCCCCCTGCTTTCTTGTTTGAGAAGCATGTGGTGGGGTGCATTGGAGGAGATACTGAGACCCAAGCTGGGGGTCCCCAGGGGCCTGAGCACCACGTCTCTCCTCTCCCCACAGGCCTGCTGCTCCTGGTCAGCCTGGAGGTGTTCCGGCATTCCGTGCGAGCCCTTCTGCAGAGAGTCAGCCCAGAGCCTCCCCCGGCCCCGGCCCTGGCCTACGAGTACTCCTGGTCTCTGGGCTGTGGAGTGGGGGCCAGCCTAGTTCTGCTGCTGGGGGGCCTCTGCTTTCTCCTGCTCACCCTGCCACCCTGGCCCTGGGGCTCACTCTGTCCCAAGCAGGGGCACAGAGCCACCTAGAGCCACCCTTGTGCTTTCTCTAAGCTCTTTCTAAAACTCTTCTTTTTTAACCCCGTCCTGTCAAAATCTTTTGCCCCACATCTTGGAGAAACTGTTTTCCTTGTGCTGGGGCCCACATTGTTTGCACAGACCCATCTCTCATGCCCTCATCTTTTCCCTTTGTAAATATGTTTTCCTCAACTGATGAATTCGGGTCGCTTAGGGGTGGGGTGGGGAGAGGCATTTTGCAAACGAGGGTCCCCAGGGAAGGTTGCTGGGGACCTGATGGGGTAACTAGGGATGGGGGGATGAAGTCAGGGGGTGTTGGGAGGGAATTGGACCTATTCATTTTTCAGACTGTGGGAGAGCCTTCTTCTGGCTAAGCTGAAATGTGTAGAAACAGGGAAGTGGGGGTGGGGGAGAATGTCTGGGATTGACCTCACTGTGGTCTGATGGGAATTAAAGATTTGGAAATTTAACAGCTTTGCTTTGGAGTCCCTTTGTAATGTGATTGTCCATTCCGGGGCAGGGAAAAGTTACCCCTCTCCTCCCCAGAAGCATACTACATGCTACTTACTAGCCCTGAAGCCACATGTCAATGAACCCATAGAGAGTTGTGGGAATTCTAAAATCTAGAACACACACTTGTTGTTATGGGTTGAATGGGTCCTTTCCAAAAGTACCATATTTTGCCATGTGTAATGTGCACCCATGTTTCTGGTCTAAATTTTCAGGGAAAAAAAATCTTTCGTTTTAATTTTTTAATTCAATTTTTTATTTGTTTATACTTAGAAACAAAACTGATGATCATATTCCAGGGTATTATATTGCATACAGATATCGTCATTGCTTTTTAGAGTCACACTTCGAATGCAGAAGCATAAATAAAAGAATTAAGCCCTGGCTGGTGTGGCTCAGTGGATTGAGTGCGGGCTGCGAACCAAAGTGTTGCCGGTTTGATTCCCAATCAAGGCACCTGCCTGGGTTGCCGGCTGGGTCCCCAGTGGGGGACATGCAAGAGGCAACCACACATTGATATTTCTCTCCCTGTTTCTCCTTCCCTTCTCCTCTCTCTAAAAAGAAATAAATAAAATCTTTAAAAAAAGAATTAAAACATTTATATAGATACAGAATTAGTACTACCCACATAAAATGCACATCCTTATTTTCCCTCAAAAATTTGGGCAAAAAATTGCACATTATATATGGCAATATATGGTTTATGTTTGGGTCCTCACCCCCTGGACTTTGGAATGTGACCTTATTTGGAGATGCAAGTCTTTACCGAGGTAGTCAAACTAAAATGAGGCCATGTGGGTGGGCCCTGATACAGTACAACTGGTGTCCTTACAAGAAAACGAGATGGGGACACAGACATGCACAGAGGGAAGATGAGGTGAAGAGACACAGGCCCTCACGGCCTCAGAAGAAACCAGCGCTGCGACACCCTGATCTGGAACTTCAGCCTCCGGAACTGAGAGACAATACAGTTCTGTTGTTTAAGTCACTCAGTCTGTCATATTTTGTTATGGCCACCAGAGCAGCCTGATACAGATGTCAGTACCTGGAAACGGGGTGCTGCTGTAACAAGCACCTAAGAATGTGGACACAGCTCTGGGGTTGAGGAGCAGGTAGGGGCTGGAGGAGCTTTGAGGCACGTGATAGAAAAAAGCTCACATTGCCTTGAGACTCTTGGTAGAAATGTGGACGTGAAAGGAAATTATGGGGCGGGCTCAGAAAGAAGCACTAAGAGCTCTGCAGAGCGTGTGTCACTTTAGAGAACCCACTGACCATTGTGCAGGGAACGTTGCAGAAGCAGGAATAACAGCGGCACTAGCAGTCACCCGTGAAGGAAGACCTGGGTCAGGTGTTTGAGTTCCGCTAGGCCAAAGGGCCAGCCTCCTCCCTCATGAAGACCGACAAACGGAAGTCACAGCTTGGATTCTTCCACTAGATGGGTTGCTGAAGCTGATTTAGCTCTCAAAGGCCAAAGTCTCTTAAACTTGGAAAAGTATTTAAAATATGGACTATGTGGTGGCTTATGAGTACAAATTATTCACATTCTGAGCTCGGTACTCTTAAATGTTTTACAATTATAAAGTATAAGTATAATTATATAGGATATTATATAGAATATATATTATATTATTATACCACTATTATACATAGTATATAATTGTTATATTCTCATAGTAATATTGTGAACATTGTGATATATTAATATATTCTCTCAAACATTTCTATATTTAATTATAAATTATAAATACTATTATATATTATATAATTGTTTGTAATTCTATATACTCATAACATATCATTATTATAATCTTTAAGATATCCTATTAATATCCTATCATATGTAAATATATCATTCACAATATTGCATATATGTAACATATTTATGCAATAGAACATTGTATTATATAAATGTTATAATACAACATATATAATATTTCTATAATGTTATAATATATTCTAACATGTATTACATAAATATAAACATCACATATATATTATATTATATGACACAGACATCACATACTGTATTACATAGATATTATCACGTTTATAATATAATTATATACTGTCCCAGGGCTGAAAGCGGCTTCCTCCAGAGGAGAACACTGTGGTCCAGGAACCGTGGGGCAGCCCTTTTTTGATCGGCAGAGACTGTGCCTGCCTGTCTCATTCAGCACCGCACTCGTGTCCTCATTTCTCCTGCACTGAGCTCAGCATCCCACTGAGGATCCTGGCAGGAGAGAGCTGCGCACCTGGTTCACCTCGCTGGCAGAGCAGGGCTGTGAACACCGCTGTCTGGTCCGAAACCTGGCTCTGCCTTTCCCACCTGCGCAACTTGCTCGCCCTCTCTGTGCCTCCCTTTCTTCCTGCCTTAACCTCCTACAGTCCTCCCGAGGAGCACACACCCTAATAATCCTCACAAAGCTGCAGAAACTCTCAGCACCTGGTCACAGCGCCATCACTCTGGCTGTTAGTATTTACCGAGGGGCACTTTGGGCTCAGCATACTGTAGAGAGTCAAAAGGGACCCCCGATGAGCTGACAGCCTGGTGCTGGAAACATAGTAATCACACAATCACACTAATGAATGTGCAATTATAAACTGAGATAAGTACTAGGATCAGGGATCATCAACAATTTTTTTCTATTTAATTTTGTGCCCAGCCAGCTTGGGGAAACCCCAAGAAATGTCTGCTGTGGCGGAGGCACACTGATCACGGGGAAATGGCTCTTTGTCTGTTGGGGTGTTCCCTCTGTACTGTCTTTCCTACTCTGGGCCTTCCTGGACTCTCCGAAGTGGGAGAAGGGAATAGGGGCCCCTCGAAGACATCGTAGTATGAGATAAGTTACTAAAGCAATAACTTACATCTCTTCGCCTTATTTTTTTCTGTAGTAAAGCAAAACAAAAACTTCTTTCTAAAATAATTTGTAAAAATTGTCACTTATAGTTGACATTTAATCTTATTTATATTAGTTCAGGTGTACGCATAGTGGTCAGACAATTCTATACTTTACCAAGAGATTGCCCCAATAATTCTAGCCCCCACCTGGCACCATCCAGCGTTGTTACAATATTACTGACTGTATTCCCTGAGCTGCCAAATTGTTCTAAGATAGAAGCTTCTTGAAATCTACCACCCTCCTGTCCTTTTCATTTACATTTTTAAACTTTTTGGAATATAATTTCAAACTTGCAGAGAAGTTGCAAAGAATCAAAACAGTGCCCTAAAGACCCACATACTCTTCACTCGGTTTCACCAATGTAGGGGGGTGAAGATGATGGTGTCTCACTTCAAGCTTCAAGAGGGGGGATGCCTCAGATGGACCACTCAGTACTTAATATGGGGTGAGGTGCAGGGCCCAGAGAACCAGGGGGTCTGGTTCATGTTCGAAAGGTCTCAAGGGATCAAGATTTTGGCAAACAGTCCTGAAGACATGTAGGGACTGTTGAGGAGAGGGAGAGGGAAGAGGATGAATGAATGAATCAGGTGTTTTACATCCTTTCAACGAGCGCCACCTGGAGGGCGCAGGCGAACCCTGCAGAGAGAAGCTGGAACTGGCCCCGCGGAGGCCTCAAGCAAGATTGACGCAGTCGTCGTCGGTGACCAAGTGGCGGAGACGCTTTTACAGGGGCAGAGAACTAATTGCAGGTGAGGAGACTGCAGCCTTGAGAGGGAGGGGTGGGGGGAGGAAGCGTAGAAGCTGAAGATGGGGAGATAAGGAAAAAGCTGGCAAGCCCATCGCAGCCAAAAGCAGTTCCATTTCCGAACTGGCGCTATTTTTTTTTCCTTGCGGTGTGACTACAGAAAAAAAAACACCACACCCCCAAAACAACGACACAACACAAAACAGTGACTGTAAGTCATTATACCTAAAATGACTGTCAAGGTCACAGGACTTGCCTTAGGTGTCTCCTGAGGGCGCAGGGAAAGAGCGAAGCAGGTAAAGGTGGGTATGATGGGGGTGGAGTGGGGGAAAAGGAAAAGGTTGTTTTCTGAATCTCTCTGACGGTCATACCTACATCTTTACAGTGGATGTACTTACAACTAGGGTGACCGGCGCATTCCGATTTGCCTGGAACATTCTCAGCGTTAGCCCTGAGAGGTGCACGTCCTGGGAAATTTCTCAGTCCCCTATCCCGGGAGTCCCCCAGGCCCTTGGAAAACTGGCATGGTTGGTCGTACCGCTCACAGGAGCCCCATTAGCTTTCTGTCTGTGATGAGAATGCGGACTTCCAGAGATGTGAGGAAATCTTCCCAAGTTCGCAGCACCCGGAACTTACATCGAATACTACGTGAAAACTGAGGACTATTCTCTTCCCGTGGTTTTTGGCCTCTTCTCAGCACGTCCCACGTGGTAAGAAAACAAACCTGGACTCCACTTGCTGTTGTATTCGTGACTTCAGAAAATAAATGGTCAGAAATCGCTTTATTAAAACAAAAGACTTGTGCCCTGGCTGGGTGGCTCAGTTGGTTGGAGTGTTGTCCCATGCACCTAAAGGTTGCAGGTTTGATCCCCACTCAGGTTTCATCCCGGGTTGGGGCACATGTGGGAGGCAACCAATTAATGTCTCTCTCTCTCCCTCTCCCCCTCCTCCTATCCTCTCTCTCTAGATCAGTGGACACATCCTTGGGTGAGGATTAAAAAAATAATAATAATAAAGACATACTATCCTAATTTGAGGAAGGTAAATTCTAGAAAGCATGTCCATAAATGATTTCTTTTAGAGTCATCCATTTCAGTTCTGAAATATTTGTCAAGATGGTTTGGTCAAAACAAAATCTCTTCTCAGACTAGCATAGACTCGAAGGACTTTTTGGGTTTTGTTTTCTTTTGTTTCTGGTACAGAGGGTGCCAAGAATGATCGAAGAAGAAAGCTGCAAGGAGGGAAGGGAGGCTGAGCTTTGGAAGCAATTAGAAGGAAAAAAAAAAAACCCAAAACGTAGGCTTCATCACTGGTCTCCTTTTCTGGATGCTGTCTGAGTCATCTTCATCTTTCTCAGGAAAGACCAGCTTCCTCCACATGGTGAGACAGATGGTCGCCAAGAGCTCCCGAGAGTTACAGTGAATGGCTTCTGTGGCAAGAGGAACAGAGAGATACTCCACCCCTCCTTGCTACTCCACCCCCACTTGCTACTCCACCTCCCCTTGTTGCTCTCCATGTGACCTTGGCAACCTGGGGCTGGTGAGGAGAGGGGAGCAAGGGGATACGCTTTAGGAGGAGCCATTTCTGGGAGCTTCTGGGTGAAATGGAATGCCAACCCACCAGCTCCATGGGTACGCACCCAATGCAAAGGGATCTCCCACTCAGAGGGGGACCTTGTGTTTGGGCTTAAATGCTCTGAGGTCATTCATCTTTGCATCTGTGTTTTGTTAATGAAGTTTGTTGGAACTCTAGAGCATGTGCTGGGGGCTTGGGGCTGGGTTTCTGCATGGCCTTGCCCCTTGCTCCCTCCCGCACTTCTGCTCTGTGCCTCTGCTGGCTTGGGCTTGAGGGAGGGACAAAGGAGATGAAACAATCGGGGGCCCAGACTTAGGAGGCCTCCCTGCTCTTGGTCCCTTTCTCAACCCACTGTCCCTCACTAAACTTGTGATATGACTCAGGCTGTAAAAGCAAAGCCACGAGGTGCAAAGCTTCCTACAACACTGGCCCCATCGGAGTAGCAGGACCTGCTGGGTCTCTTTCCAAAGCAATGTTGTTGGGGCCCCTCCCTGGGCAAAATCACACCCACTCTAGGATGGATGGCATCAGAGGCTTGGCAGGTCACAGACAGAAAGGATCCCAGAAACCACCCAGTCCTGCTTGTTCTCCCTTTTTACAGACCCAGAAACTGAGAACAGGCAAAATAAAATAAAATGAAATAAAATAGCCTTCCCCTGCACCCTAGCACACATATTTCCTGCTTTGATTCAATTCTTATTCTGGCAATTGGTTCGGGTTTCAAAAAGCACTGTTCTAGGGCAGGGGTTGGCCAATCAGGCCCACCACTTGTGTTTGTAAATAAAGTTTTATTAGAACACAGCTACACCTACTTGTTCACATATCAGCCACAGGTGCTGCAACAGCAGAGTTGAGTCGTCTCAACAGAGATCCTACAGCCGACAGAAGCTGGAAACATTACTCTCTGCTCCTTCTCAGAAAAAGCTTGTTCAGCTCTGGTTCTAGGAGTCAGCAGGAGCCTGGGTTTTAGAGCGGTCCGGAAACTGTTACTGGTAAGACTAGAAAAATAATGTGCTTTGATTCTAACCATCTGATTTCCCTTCTTTTTTATTTTTACATTTTTTTATTTACTGATTTTAGAGCGAGAGAGGAAAAGGGAGAGAGAGAGAGAAAGAGAGAAACGTCTATTTGTTGTCCCACGTATTCATGTGTTCATTGGTTGCTTCTTGTGTGCGTCCTGACCGGGAATGTGCCCTGACCGGGAATGCGCCCTGTCTGGGAATCTATCCTGCATCCTCAGTGTATCTGGATGATGCTCTACCATGTGAGCTACCCGCCACGGCTACCCTTTTGCTTTTTCTCTGGATGTTTTATCTATAATGTGTTAATAGTTTCTGCATGGACAGATACTAAAGCGCCTCCTCTGTTATTACTCCTGATAAGGCAGGTGTGCTAGTAGTTAAAGTTTGAGTAGTTAAAGGCCTGGAGGTTTCTTCTCTGGGTATTAGTTGTAGTAATTATGTGAGTAGGAACTTTGCCTCCTCAACTATTTGGTTGTCTGACTGGTTATAAACGAAAGGCAGGATAAACACTGGATTTTTGTTTGTTCTGTGTTTAAAACTTTTGTGAGTTGACTTTCTTGCATCTTCTCCAAAGGTAGCCACTACTATATTTTTCTAGATGGACCCAGGAGGTAAAAAGTCCCCCTTACCTCTTTGGCTAAAAGTCTGTAAGACTGTAAGCCTGCAATTGTCATGATGAGCCTCAGGCTCAGAAGCACAGCTGGTTTGCATAATGATGATAACACAGCCCTGGCTGGTGTGGTTCAGTGGATTGAGTGCTGGCCTGTGCCGGCCTGTAAACCAAAGGGTCGAAAGTTCGATTCCCAGTCAGGGCACATGCCTGGGTTTTGGGCCAAGTCCCCAATAGGGGGTGCGTGCGAGGCAACCACACATTGACATTTCTCTCCCTTTCTTTCTCCCTCCCTTCCCCTCTCTAAAAGTAAATAAATAAAACCTTTAAAAATAATGATAACACAAATAATTAGAGGTAAGAGACAGAAGAAAAGTCTAAATGGCGTTTGAGTACAGGAGGCAGCTGTCTGAAGTGATCTCTAGCTTGGTCTTTTCCTCAGTTTGGTTACATGATTCAATTTTCTTCCTTCTTTCTTTCTTTCTTACACACTTTTTGTGTGTATTATCCCATGTACATATATTTTAAAAGTAGCCAAAACCAACCTATAGGGTTAGGGATTACAGTAATAGTTACCTCTGCAGGGATGTAGTCCGTACCTGCGGGAGAGCAAGAAGGTCTTCCGGGATGCTCGGTGAGGTCTGACGTCTTAATCAAGGTGCTGGTTGCAAGGCTCTGTCACTTTGTGAAAATTCATCGAACCGTTCTTTATGATTTGCACATTTTTATGTATGTACATTATTCTGGATAGAAAATTTCCTTTGGGAAAAACCTACATCCATCATACCGTGTGGTAATATTGTTGTGCAGCTTGAATGGAAAAAACAGCGTTATGCTTTTAATATGTATCTACCTTGGCCTGTTTGATCTACTTCAGTTCAATTCCTTTTAAGGTAAGTTTTTCCTAACTTTGTCATTCCAGTCAAGTATCGGAACAACTCTTATAACGGAAGGTGGGGTAGATGACATAGACATGGTGATACTTCAATAAACTGAAGACACAATTTAAATGAAAAAGAGCTTTTCAATAAAGGGCACTAGGGCAATTGATCTAAATGCGAAAATGAGATCTCTACCTTACACTGTAGGCAAGAATTCATTTCAGCCTTGCCTGGGTGGCTCAGTTGGTTGTTGTCTGGAGTCTTGTCCCGTACACCAAAAGGTTGCTGGTTCAATCCCTGGTCAGGGCATGCACAGGAGGCAACCAATGGATGTTTTTCACAGTGATGTGTCTCTCTGTCTCTTCCTCTCTCTCAAATCAATAAACAAATCCTCAGGTGAGGAGTAAAAAAAGAATTAACTTCAGATAAATTAAACATAAAAATAATATTTAAAAAAATATATTTCACTTCCAGAGACAGGGAAAGAGAGGGAGAGAAACCTCAATGTGTGGCTGCCTCTTGCACGCCCCCTACTGGGAGCCTGACCTGGCCTGCAACTCAGGTAGGTGCCCTCACTGGGAATCAAACCTGCAACTCTTTGTTTTGCAGGCCAGCCCTCAATCCACTGAGCCATACCAGCCAGGGCTAAAAACAACACTTTTTAAATTTAAAATTTAGAAGAACATTATGGGAGAGTATACTCATGCAAAGCTAGTCAAGACACAAAGAACTCCCTCAAATATAAATTAAAAGATGAATTACTCGGAGTAGCTAACATTAAAAGGTACAAAAACAAGGTATTTGCAAAATAAAACTTACTCAGGAGAAGTGTTTAAATACACCCTTCAAATTAATAAGGAAGAGACTAACAATTCAACAGAAAAAGGAACAATAGATAGAAACCTTCAACTCACAGAAGAGGAACCCTGAATGGTCAGTAAACCTCAGTCACAACAGGAAAATGCAAAAATAAAGCACCAATGAAATGTCTTTATACAGGCAGCTTAAAATGGGATGTGACTTCCCTTCTTCTTTTTTTAAAGATTTTATTTATCCACTTCTAGAGAGAGGGGAAGGGGAGAGAAAGAGAGGGAGAGAAACATTGACGTGCAAGAGAAACATCAATTGGCTGCCTCTCACATGCCTCCAGCCAGGGACCTGGCCCACAGCCCAGGCATGTGCCCTGACAGGGAATCAAACCACCTTTGGCTGGAAGCTGGCACTTGGCCCACTGGGCCACGCCAGCCAGGGCTGACTTCCCTTTTTTTTTATCAGCAAAAATGAAGAATTTTAATACATTTATGAATTGACAAGGATGTGGGTGAATTGGAAACCACCTTATTATCAATTTCCCTCTCCTAGTAGGGTGAAAGGCATGGACAGAAGACATATTTTATTTCTAAATACCTGCCCTAGAGAGGCACACACTTGTGAACAAGAAGCCAGGGACAGGGTGTTTGTTGCAGCAATTCGCTGATGGCAAAGCACTGGAAACACCCAAAGAATCTAACATTTGAGGAAAGAATGAAGGGAAACTGTGGTTTGAGTTCTTTTCAAACATTCATTTTATTGACACATAATTAACACCATAAAACCCACGCTCCTAAAGTGCACAATTCAGCGTTTTTTAGTAGACTCACAAGGTTGTGCAGCCAACACTACTCTCTAGTTCCACATTTTCTCATTCTCCCCAGAGGAAACCCTGTACCTTTTTGCAGTCTCTCCTCATTCCCCTCCCCACAGGCACCTGCAAGCCACTGACCCGCATGCTGCTTCTAAGGATTTATTCATAAATGGGAAGCTACAATATGTAGCTTTTTGTGTTCGACTTCTTGCACTTCTGATAATAATGTTTTCAAGGTCCATATATATTGTGGCTCGTAGGAGTACCTCATGCCTTCTTTATGGGTGTGCAATATTCCATGGTAGGGTTAGCAACTGAATTCTACACAGTAAACAGTGAGCACAACCCACAAAAACCACCTGGGTAAATTTCAAAAGCATGATGGGGAAGGCAATAAAAAAAGGTCACGTAATTGTAATATGAAGTATGAACCCATCCATATGTATCTGTTTTCCCCCATAGACTTAGTTTTTAATTTTAATTTTTTAGATACAGTTAGCACTTAATCTTATTTTTATGTTATTTTCAGGTGTACAACATAGTGATTAGACTTATGAGGTGATTCCTCCCAATAATTATAATACCCGCCTGGCACCGTACGTAGTTACTAGAATACTATTATCTATATTCCCTGTGCTGTACTTTACATCCACATGACTATTTCACAACTACAATCTGTACTTCTCAATTTCTTCATCTTCTTCACCGAGTCCCCCAACCCCTTTTCCCTCTGGCAACCATCAGTTTGTTCTCTGTATCTATAAGTCTGTTACTGTTGTGTTTGTTCATGTATTTTGTTCTTTATTTTTTAAAGATTTTTATTTATTTATTTTTAGAGAGAGGGGAAAGTGAGGAAGAAAGACAGGGAGAGAAACATCAATGTGTGGCCTGCCTCTCATGCACCACCCCACTGGGGACCTGGCCTGCAACCCAGGCATGTGCCCTGACTGGGGATTGAACTGGTGACCCTTTGGTTTGCAGGTTGGCACTCAGTCCACTGAGCCACACCAGCCAGGACAGGAAAACCTTAATTTTATTAGTGTGAACGATGAGCTGAGGACACAACGTGATGTGGATTTCCATACGACCAGTCACCTCAGCCACTTGAATCCAAACCTCCCTCCCCAGGGGAGAAGTCATTCCTCCAGCGGCTCATTCACAAGGTCCTGGGGGCTCCTCCTCAGACGGTGCCTTGTTGTTTACATCAGCAGGGGTGTCTTCCTGGGGGTCTTCAGTCTTTGGGGAAAATAGATGGGTACACACCGGCATTTAGAGCTCACGTGTCCGATGTGGTGGCCTTGAGCCATACACAGTCACTTAAATTTAAGTGAATTAAAATGAAATTAAATGTAAAAATACACCAGACGAGCAGTAATTTCAAATGTGTGGCCGCCACGTGCGGCTGAGGTCTGTGGTACGGGACGGCCCGGATGCACCACATTCTACACTGGCTGTGCCTCACGGAGAACAAGGGCTTTGACTCTAGTATTAATGAAAGGATTCAGACACCCAGTGCTGCCTGGTGCTGATAAAAGTCATTGCAGATGTGCCTTGGAGGAGAACTATCACCCATGAGACCGCCTGCTGGAACTGTAGTATTGTATTCTTGTTTTAGACAATTTTAGGGAGGTATAATTTATAAATAAATAATGTATAATGTCCCTAGTAAATTCCCCTACGGTAAGTGTACAGTTAGATGACTTTCAGTAAATTTGTAGAATGATGCAGCCAAGACCACAATCTACTTTGAGGGCATGCACCCCCCCCATCACCTTGTGCCTCTCTGCAGTTAACCCTTGCTCTCCTGCCTCCCACACCGACCCCTATCCCTACCCCAGCCACAGGCAACTACTCACTTGCTTTTTCTGGAGATTTTTATGCAAATGGAGCAATGCTACATAGAGATTTTCATTTCTGGCTTATTTCACTTAGCAAGATGTTTTTGATGCACCTGCTTACCGTGCGCATCAGTAGTTTATCCATTTTTGTGGTTGAATAGTACTTCAGTGCGTGGAGGTACCACATCTTAATATTATGTTGTTCTAACATTATCAGTAATTTATGAATTCATGATATTAATCCAGCATGTGAAATGGACCAGATTTGTTAATTTATGCATAGTTTGTGAACCATGCCTTTAAAAAAAAAGATTTTATTTATTTACTTTTAGACAGAGGGGAAGGGAGAGAGAAAAAGAGGGAGAGAAACATCAATGTGTGGTTGCCTCTCATACTCCCCCTACTGGGGACCTGGCCTGAACCCCAGGCATGTGTCCTGACTGGGAATCGAACCAGCAATGCTTTGGTTCACAGGCCCGGACTCAATCCACTGAGCCACACCAGCCAGGGCACCATGCCTCTTTTATAACCTTATTTACATCTATCTATCTACATCTATAGATATAGATTTATATCTAAATGAATGCAATGTGCATGAGTAGTTTTTCATTGTGGCAGTGAACTCCTTGCACCTTTTGGTAACCCTCTATTTGCCCTGGTGTAAAGAATCAGCTAATGAACCCCTGTGTCCTGTGGAAAATTGTATAAATGTTATCTGATGTCACTTTTCGATGGAATGCTAATGAACATGAAATCACAAATCAGCGTATTTTACATAGTAAAACAATTGATTGATGTAAATGGATTAACATTTGTTCATTGACGCTTGCACACCATCCACCTGACACTTAAAATTTGCCAGAAACTCCAGGAAGCCCTTTGTGTTTATGACCTCGCTTGATTGACACAAGCCTGTTCCGTGGGGAGTTTGCTCCCCACTACATATGGGGGGAAACGCAGGGTTCAGATCACAGGGACTCCACGATTCGTCTTAGACCACACTGGTAATAAATAGGAGACACTGGGAGCTGCGATGCAGCTACTTTGTAATTCGAAGGACATGGCTTTTTTGTTTGTGAGTTTGTTGAGACATAATTGACATAGAGCATTGTCTAAGTTTAAGGTGTACAACCTATTGATTCGATACGTTTGTATTCTGCAATTGGGTTACTACCGTGATGTTAGCTAGTACCTCCAAAGGGCATGCAATTACCTCTAATTACCTTTTGTGTGTGTGTGGTGAGAACGATCTATCCCCTTAGCAACTTTCAAGTTTATAATACATATTGTGGGCTATCGTGTGCTAGATCTTCCGGACGTTTATTTATGAGTTGAAAGTTTGTACCCTTAAACATCATCTCCCCAATTCCTCTGCTCCTCAGCCCCTAGTAACCACCATTCCACTCTCTTGTTTTTAGGAGTTCGGTCAACGCGCCTGCTTTTAGACACAATGTTAACTGGCCTCCTGACGACGGTGTGAGTTGGGGTATCCATGTAACCAGAGCTGTGGGCTGAACTGGGAAGCAGGTAGGACTAGCCTGGGTGCTAAGACAGCCCGTGGGGGAATTGCAAGGGGGGAGAACTCACCGAGAGAGATTCTGTTTCCAGCTTGGATAAATCTGCATGTGAGTGAGAAAAAAAAAAGAAAACACCTCAGTTCTCAGTCAGCAGGAGTCCAACTGCCCTCTGTTTTCTCCTGGGTTCTCTCATCACTTACCTGAAGCCTCCTGCTTGGGGAATTTGGAATGGCTAGTTATGGGAGAGAGAGAGAGAAACACCAGTCAAGTGTGGGGTATGAAGATTCTGGAGGGATGATAAGGGCTTTGGAGAGGAGAGGAGGAAGGTCCCAGCTCAGACTGAGAGAGGGGCGTTGTCAGGGAACAGGGTGCGGCTAGGCCTGAAAAATGGGGTCTGGGCAAATGGGGTCTCCAAGGATGGAGGGGGACACCTGCCAAGTATATCTATCTACCTTTTGGTGGCTTCTTCCTGTGATGAACCTATAAAGAAACACAGAGCAGAATTTATCAAATGAGAGAATCCTCTTTACTCCTGTTCCCGTGAGGTTTTTTAAAAAGATTTTTTAAATTTTACTTTTAGGGAGAGGGGAAGGGAGGAAGAAGGAGAGGAAGAGAAACATCAGTGTGCCAGAGATAGATTGATCAGTTGCCCTTCACATGCCCCCAACTGGCAACCTGGCCGGCAACCCAGGAACATGCCCTGTGGGGAATTGAACCAGTGACCCTTTGGTTCACAGGCCGATGCCCAATCCACTAAGCCATACCAGCCAGGGCTCCCCTGTAGTTTTAATGGGCATTGCTATCTACTCACCATGCTGACTGCATCTGTAGATGAGGAAGATAGAGGGAAAGAGGAGGAAGATGATGAGGCAGCTGAAGGTGGTGATGAAGATGACTCTGGTGTCTAGAAGGAAAGGAGCAGGTCAGAGAATCAGTTTGGCTTCTGGAACATGCTGATGGAATTTAGAACAGGTAAGAGGAGCCACACGACCTGGCTTCAAAACGTGGAGCTGCCTTATTTCTCATGGCATAAGGTCCATCCATGCTATCACAAGTGGAAATATTTCATTCTTTTTCATGGCTGCATAATATTCCATTGTGTAAGTATACCAAAGCTTTTTTTTATCCACTCATCTACTGATAGGCACTTAGGTTGCCATTGTAAATAATGCTGCAGTGAACATAGGGGTACATGTATCTTTTTGAATTAGTGGTTTGGATTTCTTCAGATAAATACCCAGAAATGGAATTGCTGGGCCATGCAGAGGAAGATAAGTACTGTATGATTTCTCTAATATCTAGAATCTAAAAAACAAAGTAAATGAAGAAACACCACAGGAACAGACTCATAGACACAGGGAATAGACTGGTGGTTACCAGATGGGAGGAGGCTTGAGGGGGCTGGGTGGAAAAGGGGGAGGGGTTAAGAAGTACAAATTGGCAGTTACAAAATAGTCACGGAGCTGTAAGGTACAGCACAGGGAATACAGTCGATAATATTGTAATAACTATGTATGGTGCCAGGTGGGTGGAAGACTTTTTAAGAGGATCAATTTGTAAGGTATATAAATGTCTAACCTATTATACTGTGCACCTGAAAGTAGTATAACATTGAATGTCAACTGTAATTGAAAAATAAATTTTAAAAGATTTTATTTATTTTTAGAAAGATGGGAAGGGAGGGAGAAAGAGAAACATCAATGTGTCGTTGCCTCTGGAGTGCCTCCTACTGGGGACCTGGCCTGTAACCCAGGCGTGTGCCCAAGACTGGGAATAGAACCGGTGTCCCTTTGGTTCCCAGGCTGGTGCTCAATCCACTGAGCCACACTAGCCAGGGCAAGTTTCTTTCTTTAAGTGGAGCTGTCACTTCAGAGCAGGGATGTCCCATTGCTCGAAGCGTTTTACTTCATCTTCTCCATTCAAAGTGAGGGCAACGGCAGTAGCTACTTTATTGGACAACATTAAATGGGCCAGCACTTGTCGACCGTGCCTCGCCCATGGGAAAGTCCCTGTAGATGTCTCACTGACTGCGGCAGTATTGGCTGTTTATTGTGAGTCGCTCGTGTCAAGTGCCTCATGGGCACTCTTTCTCACCCTGACGATGCGCGTGCGAGATAGGTTCACTATCCTCACGTCATTCATAAGTAGACCAAGTATCACAGAGTCCATTGAATCCCCCAAGGTCACAGGGGAAGGATGGACTTGAATTCTGCTATGTCTAACCCATCAGACCAGTAGGCCACAAGATCAGGGGGGCCACTGGATGCCCAATTTGGAGAGACTTGCTATTCTGAACCTGGGCCAGGGAACTGGCGATCTGGGGAGATAACATGTACCCCACCAGCTGCAATGCTGCAGAGGAAGTGGCAGGTCCAGTCACGGGGGGATGAAAGCCCCCACTGTCCCCGAGCTCAGGAATCACTGTCTACATGGTACATGTACAACATGAACAACAACCCGAACGAGAAGGGCAGCCTGCCATTTGCAATCACATGGAGGGCATCATGCTAAGTGAAAAAAGTCAGACAAACACAAATACTGCATGATATTACTTATATGTGGAATCTAACTACTACTACTACTACTACTACTACTACTACTACTATTACTACTGCTACTACAAATAATAATAATAATAATAATAATGATAATAATAAAAGCCATAGAAGTAGAGAGTAGAATGGTGGTTGCCAGGAGCTGAGGGATGGGGGAAATAAGGAGAAGTAATAAAAGGATACCGCTGTGGCTCAGTTGGTTGGAGCATCACCCCATATATCAAAAGGTCTTGGTTCCTGGTCAGGGCACATACCTACGTTGCAGGTTTGGTCCCCATTGGGGGCGCATACAGGAGGCAACTAATTGATGTTTCTCTCTCCACTGATGTCTTTCTCTCTCTCTCTCTCCCCCCTCCTTCCTCTCTCTCTAAAATCAATAAATGTATCCTTGGGTGAGGGTTTAAAAATTTTTCATATTTGCTAAGACAGTAGATCTTAAGAATTCTCATCAAAGAAAAAGGGAAGAGGTAAATATGAGGTGAGCGATGCGTTCATTAATTCAGTGGGGGAAAGCCTTTCCCAATGTGTACTTTGTCAAATCATCCCATCAAATGCCTTCCCGTTTTACCCGTCAGTCATAGCTCAATGAAGCTGAAGGGAGATAAGACTACCTGATGTGAAGAGTGAGGTAACGGCTCACGTCCCCATTGTAGAATCTGCCTCACTGTGCAGAGTGATGAAGCTGCAGGGAGAATGGTGTTTTCTCACCCAGCATCCCACCCACACCCAGGTCCCTCTGTACCAGGTGCTGTGAGTGCTCCCGCGCCCAGGTTCCTTCAGACCTTAGCCACTTTTAAAAAGATTTTATTTATTTATTTTTAGAGAGCGGGGAAGGGAGGGAGAAAAAGAGGGAGAGAAACATCAGTGTGTGGTTGCCTCTCATGCACTCCCTACTGGGGAACTGGCCCACAACCCAGGCATGTGCCCTGACTGGGAATTGAACCAATGACCCTTTGGTTCATAGGCTGGCACTCAATCCACTGAGCCACACCAGCCAGGGCAAGATCTTTGCCATTTTTATGCACTCTAGATCCTGCTTTCTTCCCCTTTCCTACGTGAACATTTGCATCTGGAGGGATCCCAAATTCCTTGGAATTTTTGTGCTTCAGGGTCACCCCTTTACTGTGACTGTTATTTGTGGGGACGTGAATGCCCTCCCCAGCCTCCCGTATTTGTGTCCTTTTCTGTCTCTGTGCTTTCCTGCAGGATTGAGCGGAGGGACTGGAATACCCCACTGTTGTTTAGTCTCTTTTCCTTGAAGACCTTCTTCCCCGCTCCCATACAATGTCACTTTTGCACTAATATTTAAGAGTCTGCTTCTGGTGGCATCGGATCCAAGAGACCCTCAAGAGCGACAATTCCATCAAGGCATGTGCATGGACATATGAACACAGGGCAGGACCAGTTGTTTCCAGACCCTCGATGGAAGCAGAGAAACATTAGCCCTGCCTTAGCCATTTACTTCTCCCTTTGTTCAGCCTACGGTTTTCCTCACATAGCAATTCACTGAAAATGAGAAGTAAATTCTTGCAAAATTCTCTTCCTGTGGCCCCACAACCCAATGAACTGAGTTCACCCTGAGATGTTTACATATCCTGGTAAAATTTCACAGGCCTGTTTGCAAGTAGCCAAAATAAATTACAGAGAGTCTGTGATATTCGTCTGGAGGAGTCTCCCTGAGCAATGGGATATAGCTTGATACAGGCACCAGAAAAGCAAGCCTGCCTTGAGTCAAAGTTAGGTGGCGAAATTCACTATTGGTCTGCACAGAATGGAAGTGCGGTGTTCCTTCCGGGCAGCTCTGGGGCATGCACATACAGGGTGCAGACAACTTAGCTGTGCTTAAAGATTCGTTATTCTGTTTAGAATTGCCGTGGCCTTGGTGTGAACTCAGAAAGTACATTTTAAGAAATGATATGCACACCCACTTGGATGGCTATAATAAAATGAAAGGAAATTAACAAGGGTTGGCAAGGATGTGGGGATATTGGAACCCACAGATATGGCTGGTGGGAAGGTAAAATCGTGTAGCCACATTGGAAAACTCTGGCAGGTCCTCAAAAAGTTAAACATAGAGTTACCATATGTCCCAGCAAGCCTACTTGTAGGTAGAACCCGGTTGAAAGCAGGAATTCAGTCACTTGTACACCCCTGTTCACAGGAGCACTTTTCAGAGTAGCCAGAAAGTACTAACAACCCAAGCATCCATCAATGAATGAATGGAGAAATAAGAGATGGTCTATCTACATGATGGAATATTATTCAGCCATGAAAAGGAACAAACCCTGACACCTGCTACAACATGGGTGAACCCTGAAAATATGGTGCTGAGTGAAAGAAGCCAAACACAAAAGACCACAGGTTGTGTGATTCCATTGATAGGAAATATCCCGAATAAGCACATTAATGGTGTGCAGGGCCTGGTGGGAGTGGGGAATGAGGACTGACTGCTTAGTGGGCATGAGATTTCATTTTGGGAGTTATATTAGTGGCAAAGGTTGCACAGCCTTGCAAACTGCGCATGTTAAAAGGGTGCAGTTATGGAATGTGAATTATATATCAATACAAATGGAAGAAAATAAGTTCTGCGTGAGCTAAATATATAAAAGCATTTCTACCTCTTCCCTCTCACATGCCGGGATACTTCCCACCTCATTTCTGATACTTCCATGCTCCTCGACTCTCTCAGATTTCAGATCTGTCCCAGAAAACATTCCTGGCCTGAACTATCTTCCTGCAGCTGGAGTAACTAACCATCACGTTCCAGACCAGTTAATACGGAATAAGAACATTTTCAAAGGTTAATACTTATTTTGCAAAGACACCTTAGAGGATATGTTCTATGAAAAAAATGAATTAGCCCTGTCTGGGTAGCTCAGTTGGTTAGAACATTGTCCCGATGTGCCAGGGTTGTGGGTTTGATCCCTGGTCGCTGCACGTGCAAGAACCAACCTTTGAATGCAAAATGGTTGCAAATGGAATGCAAATAGGTGGAGCAACAGGTTGATGTTTCTTTCTCTCAAAAAAATCAATCAATAAAAAAATTCATTGAAAAAACAAATTATACCAGCATAGACGCTAGTGACAACCTTTAAAAAAAAGATTTTATTTATTTATTCTTAGAGAGAGGGAAAGGGAAGGACAAAGAGAGGGAGAGAAACATCAATGTGTGGTTGCCTCTCATGCGCCCCCTACTGGGGATCTGGCCTGCAACCCAGGCATGTGCCCTGACTGAGAATCAACCTGCAACCCTTTGGTTCACAGGCCCATGCTCAATCCACTGAGCTACACTAGCCAGGGCTCTAGTGACAACCTTTAACAATCTTGGCTCCTTGGAGTCCATAGCAGGGAGGCTATGAGTTGCTGAAAGAAAGGATGATTAAGCGTCTAGATGCTGTTAAAGTTTGGATGAGTTCCTGTTTCAATCTAAAGCTACCAAAAGCCCTACATTTTTACAAGAATCTCTGAGGACAGAGCCTTAGTCAACTCTTCATGGAAAAGCAACATCAGAGAAAAAGAATTTGATATTCACCTATTTTTGAGAACTTTAAAGTTTTATCAAATCCTTGATCACACATATCCCCAAAGAACACCACAGGTCCCAGTCCCTTTCCCCAAGCCAGTCACACAAACTCACCCCCATGCTTCACATAACTCTAGCATAGTTTTTCATTATGAAAGATGTCAGACAATACACCTCAGAATGTTTTACTCACCAGGATTTACAGGAGTAGCTTAGATGTCATCTAACCCAAAAGGCAGTGGTTCCTCTCAAGGCATTGAGAAAGTGGGCATTAAGGTTCTCCCCGTGCCTTTTAATCCAAAGGGATCCCCTGCCTCAAGGTGGATACAATTGGTCAAAACACCTCTTCTCTAATGATCTTACCTGTTTTTCCTGAGGAGGCTCCAGATGCATCACGGGTATCTAGAAAACAGGATGCAAGATAAGTAGTCAATCTTGACTGGTGTGGCTCAGTGGGTTGGACATCGTACTGCAAACCAAAAATTTCACTGGCTTCATTCCCAGTCAGGGCACATGCCTGGGTTGTGGGCCAGGTTCCTAGTTGGCAGCATTGTGAGAGGCAACTGATTGATGTTTCTCTCCCTCTCTTTCTCCCTCCTTTCCCCTCTTTCTAAAAATATACCCATATTGCTTCTTAGTCCCTTCACCTCTTCCACCCAGGAACACTGTCATTTTGCAAATATTTTTCTCCCATTTGGTAGGTTGCCCTTTCATTTTGTTGACTGTTTCCTTTGCTGTGTGCATGCTTTTTAGTTTGATGTAGTCCTACTTATTTATTTTTGGTTTTGTTTCTTGTGCTTTAATGTCATATCCAAAACATTGTTGCCAAGACCAATGTCAAAGGGATTTTCCCTTATTTTTCTTCTAGGAGTTTTATGGTTTGGAAGTCTTATGTTTAAATTTTTAATCTATTTAGAGTTAATTTTTGTGAGTGGTGTAAGATAGGGGGCCAAATTCATTCTTCTGTACGTGGTTATCCAGTTTTCCCAACACCATTTGTTGAAGAGACTATCCTTTTCCCATTGAGTATTCATGGCACCCTTGCAGATATTAGCTGATTGTACATGCAAGGGTTTACTTCTGAGTTCTCTATTCTGTTCCATTGATCTATATGTCTATTTTTATGCCACTACCATGCTGGTTTGATTACTACAGACTTGTAGCATAGTTTAAGATCAGGGAGTATGATACCTCCAATTTTGTTCTTCTTTCTCAGGATGCTTTGGCTATTCAGGATCTTCTGTCTGTTTCATACACATTTTAAGATTGTTTGTTTTATTTCTGTGAAAAATGGTCATTGGCATTTTGACAGAGATTGCACTGAATCTATAGACGGCTTGGGTAAAATGGACATTTTAACAATATTAATTCTTCTGATTCATGAGCATGGTACATCTTTCCATTTCTTTGTGTCTTCAATTTCTTTCATCAGAGTCTTGTAGTTTTCAGTGTAGAGATATTTCACCTCCTTGGTTAAATTTATTTCTAAGTATCGTATTTTTCATGCTATTGTGACTGGAATTGTTTTCTTTCATTCTTTTTCAGATATTTTGTAGTTAGTGTATAGGAATGAAACTGATTTCTGTATGCTGATTTTATATCTAGCAACTTTACTGAATTTGATTATTATTTCTAACAGTTTTTGGTTGAGTCTTTAGGATTTTTTATATATAAGAGCATATCATCCTTAAATAATGACAAATTTACTTTTGTTATAATTTGTAATCAGCAATATGCTTCATATATTATATACTTATTATTGAGATGACTTCCAAGACTAAGGAAATTTGTACTGAAAAGTTTTAGGATGTGAAGGTAACACAGAAGATGTAGAAAATAAGGGAAAATATGAAGAAGCACCATTCTAGGATTTAAATATACTATAAAAGGCAATACATCTGAATCATAATAGTGAGCCTTGGAGAAATCACTTAATTCAAGGGCTATCTATTAGTTCACTTCTTTAATATATTTATAACATTACCCACTCTATGGGTGACCATTTAACTTCTTCCTTTCCAGTTTGGATTCCTTTTATTTCTTTGTCTTGCCTGATTGCTCTGGCTAGCATTTCTAGTACCATATTGAATAAGAGTGGCAAGGGTGGGCATCTGATCTAAGAGGAAAAGATTTCAACCTTTCATCACTGAGTATGATGTTAGCTGTTAGCTTGTTGTATTGGGTCTTTCTGCTGTTGAAGCACGTCCCCTCTATACTCACTTTGTTGAGAGTTTTTACCTCAAAAATATGTATTTTGTTCAATGCTTTGTCTGCATCTATTGAAATGATCATATGATTTTTATTCTTCATCTTATGAATGTGGTTATCACAGTTATTGACTTATGTATGTTGATCCATCCTTGTATCCCAGGGATAAATTCCACTTGATCATGGTATATGATCCTTTTAATGTGCTTGTGAATTCAGTTGCTAACACTGTGTTGAGAATTTTTACATCTATAGTCACTGGGGATACTGGTCTGTAGTTTACTTTTCTTGTAGTGTCCTCATTCAGCTTTAGTATCAGGATAAAATGAGTGTGGTAGTGTTCCCCCCTTTTCAGTTTTTTAAAAAGAGTTTGAGTAAGATTGGCATTGTTTCTTCTTTAAATGTTTGGTAGAATTCACCAGTGAAACCATGTGGCCTTAGGCTTTTGTTGTTGTTGTAGTTGTTGAGGGTTTTTTTTTTTTTCTTCCTTACTGATTCATTCTTTTCACCCATTACTTTCTGTTCAGATTTTCTGTTTCTTCATGACTCAGTTTTGGTTTGTAGACTCACACAAAGGCTTTCTCACCGATAGGTGTTGTCCAAGTCCATGTTCTTCAGGTGCTTCCAGACCACAGCCAAGAGGGGCTGGAACCAGCACACTGTCTCCTGCAGGTTCCACAGCTGGTACTGAGGTCCATCTGCCTATGACCTGATGCACAAGTAGGTGAGACTCCTCCCAGGTCCCTTCACATATGGTGCTGGATCCCATGATTCCCACGGAGACACTTTTGTTTGTAGAGGGATGCTGAATTTTTGTTGTTGAAGGGAGGAAAAAAATAAGGGATGTTTTGCGCCACCATGATGCTCAGTTAGGTTTTGTATTACTTTCTCAATTTGTAATGGTTCTGGATTCCCATTTTCAGCAGAGCAGTAATGATACACTCAGGTCTCTTGTATGGAATCAGACATCAGAGTGTCATACTGGAAACTGGAGTCATCCCAGCTTTGTGTTGACTGAGAGGGAAGGTTTTAGGAGTGATCCTGAAGAGGACAAGACAGTTGGGGTGAAGGGAAGGACCAGGGCTTCCCATTTTTCCCTGTACCAGGGACATGCTCACCATGTCTCTGTATTAACCATGGCTTTTGTTTTCTGCATCTGATACTTTGACATTTGGGGACCTTGCTGACTTCAGGGGGATTCTCCTCCCAGGGTTAGCAGTTCCTAGAGATAGGCAACATCTGTCTCTGGAGCACATCTCTCAAATGCAAACCAATCAATCCGGAGCCCATACTCCCAACTACCTCCTTTATTGGTGTCTCACACTCAGGGCTACTATTCCTCTGTCCTCATCACCCCGGGGTCAGGTCCCAGATAACCTGGGCAGCCTCTATGCCCCAATCCCAAGAAACCATAGAAACCAGAATAAAGGCTTGTTCCCTCTGGCTGCTTCCTGGACCTGGTGCTTCCCCATGTGACTCTGCATGACACAGTATGCCTCCAACCTCTTGGGAACTGTACCAAGCTACCTCCTCAGGGACAACTGTCTCTTGATGCTATGGCCTTGCTGCACCACAAATTTTCTATTAATACCTCTATTCTAAAACACTGTTGCCCATCCACATCATCAAGACCCTCTAAGAAGCCCTGATGAGAGTCTTGTTCTCATTTCTCCGTTTCCCTACACCGGAAATGTCACACCCATCTTTTTGTCTCCTGGATTCCTTCTTTCTCTGCCAAGTCCCATCACAGAACAAGGAATATGTGCACCAGGAAGGAAACCTGAGTCTGCCGTGCTCACTTGTGACAAGCTGCAGGGGTTCACTCTTCTCAGACCACTTGTGGGAGACCATTGTCTTGCAGGCACAAAAGTACGTGCCAGCCCTTTTAGGCTCCAGTTCCGTGAGGAGGAATTCAGCATCGTATCCTGCCGAGCTCTGCTCCTGCTTGTACCCAGGGTCCTGCGACTTCCCCAGCATGACCATCATATTCTGGAAGTGACAGTGGCACTTCAGGGTCACTTTAGCACTGTGCTCAACCACCGGTCCTGGCAAGGCATTAAGGGAGGGTTTGGGAAGTTTCTCTGGAAAGGATTCAGAATTAGATGGACTCTTTAGCTTTTTTAAAACATTTTTCTTGTTTTTCTTTTTAATCCTCACCCAAGGGTATGTTTATTGATTTTTAGAGAGAGAGGAAGGGGGAGAAAGAGAGAGAGAGAGAGACATCGATATGAGGGAAAAACATCTATTGGTTGCCTCTTGTATGTGCCCCGAGTGAGGAATCAAACCTGTAACCTAGGTATGTGCTCTGACCAGGAATCAAACCTGTAACCTTTCGGTGTACTGGACGATGCTCTAACTAATTTTATTTTTCAATTACGGTTTACATTCAATATTTTATATTAGTTTCAGGTGTACAGCATGTGGTTAGACAACCATATCCTTTACATGACTCTTTATCTTAATGACTACAAACACTCTCCTAGAATTCAGAGAATTAAAGGTAAAAGGTCGTATGAGCCAACCATTAAAAAAAATGAAATGTCATTTGCAGCAATGTGGATGGACCTAGAGGGTATTATGCTAAGTGAAATTAAGTCAGACAGAGAGACAAATACCATATGATTTCACTGATATGTGGAATCCAAAAACAAAATAAATGAACAAACAAAACAGAAACAAACTCGGGATACAGTGAACAGATTGAAAGCTGTCAGAGGAGAGGGGTGAAGAGATTAAGAAGTGCAAATGGGCAGTTACAAAACAGTCATGGGGATATACGGTACAGCATAGGGAATGTGGTCCATAATATTGTAATAACTATGTACGGCGCCAGGTGGGTACTGCATTTATTGGGGGGATCAATGTATAAGTAAGGTATATAGATGTCTAATAACTATAGTGTACACCTAAAACCAATATAATATTATATGTCAACTGGCATTGAAAATAATTTTTTTTTAAAAAGCCATGAAACTTGGGATGCAGAAATAGAGTTTATGTGGAAGACAACTCACCATTCTTGTGTTCACCTTCCAAGCCCAGACAGAGCCCTGGAAGAGAAAGTCTCATGAGACATAAAGGATGTGCTTGTCTTTTAGTAGTTAGTAATGAGGCAGAGAACCTGTGACCAATTTGTTCGAGATCTGCCGTGTTCCTTGCAGGTATTTCACTGGGTTTATTTTTTACCCTTTACTTTTGTCCCATGGTTTGTCCTTCAGAAGTTATGTGTCTGGAGAGCCTTCCAGCAACCCTTTCTGATTTACTGTGTTGGTTATGGTAACTAAGCTTTTACGGGTAGTCAGTCCTTCTGCCATCTGTAAGTTAAACGTTTACCTCTATCTTTCTCTCATATTTTCTCGGATTGCCATATTTATCCCTACCACTTCAATGATCAATAGTTATTTTACTGGGGAGTGCTGGGGAGGATTTTCTCCCTCAGTCAAATGGAAAGTGTTTGTGGTGCAGGAAATGCATCTGGGAGACTGAGGTCAGTCTGTGACTGCTGAGAGTTGTCTGCCCTGAAGCTGGAGGCCTGGGGTATGTTCACAACAGCCTAAAGTTCAAGTGTATGTGTGGGAGGAGCATTACCCCAAAGGGAAGAGCTGTACCCAGAGGAGGAAGGAACTGAAGCAGATAAGTCCTGATGTCCCCTCCACACACCCCACTCACAAAGGAGGAGCTGCGGGCTAAGGGAGGTGGAGCTGTTGGTTCAGAGTCGAGAGAGTGCCTATGAGCCCAATCCAAGATTATAATTTAGGTGTTTTGTTTTGTTTTGGTTTTTAACTGGCTGAGGGCTTTTCGATTGCATTATGTTCAAGTTGAGGACAGTTAAAGAGAGGCTGAGGAAAGGGCTGGTCACAAAATTTTCTTCTTAGTGGCCATCCGCAGTCATTGTTCTTCTTGGTATTCCTGGTTTGTACTCAAACCCATAGCTTTTCACACCCTGCAGACCCTGCCCTCCTATATGCCAATGGAACATTCACGCCAAGACTGGGGTGTTTGGAGGATGGATTTGGAGATCCAGTCTGAGCTCTGAACGTCTCGGCTGAGTAAACCCAGGGTGTTACCACAGCCTCTGAACCTTAGGTTCCTCATCTCTCTGTGTGAACATCAGAATGAAGACATGAGGATACCACAGCCCACAGTCCCTGACAGGAGCCACGCATCCAACTCACAGATGTGATGTTATCGTTCCTGTACTTGCCCTGTTTCCCACGATATCCCCCACTCCACCTTGAATTTTCTCACCTATCCAAACCTATCCCCCCCAGTCCTGGAGACTCACCGAAGCAAAACAAGGACAGGAATCCGGTGATCATTGTGTCGCTTCCACCTAGACAAAGATCTCGTCTTCAGTTCACAGTTAAAGAAGGGGGACCCGGGTGTTGGAAGTTCTCCAACTGCCCACTTTGTCCCCAGGATGTGTGGGGAGACGTTTTGCTCTGACACTCTGGTTCTCCACACCACCTGGTATACAGTTTCCTTCTTGCAATCAACTCAGGAAACCAGAAACCATCAATGACAACATCTTCCCCATAATCCAGTGTGTGTGTGGCTATGGCTCCGCCCACCCCGAGACCTCATCTCATCTGAATTTGTGCCCAAGACATGTCCTTTCTCTTTTTATTTTTATTTATTGATTTTTAGACGGGGGGGTGGAGAGCAAGGGAGAGGGAAAGGGAGGGAGAGAGGGAAAGAGAAACATCGATTTGCTGTTCCACATATTTGTGCATTCATTGGTTAATTTTTATATGTGCCCCCACCAGGGATCAACCCTGAAGCTTTGGCTCATGGGGACGATGCTCTAACCAACTGAGTTATGCAGTTAGAGCCAAGTCGTTGTCTTTAAAATTTTTTGGAGGGGGAAATATATATAGAGTCACAAAAAAATAGTCTACAGAGTTCCCACATCCCCATCAGCCAGCTCCTCCCATAGTAATATAACTACAGTATGTTATCAAAACCAGAAATAGTACAATACAGAGGCTGGGCGAGCACATAATAACATCTAAAATGCTGGGGTCTCTGTACAAGCTGGACACTCACAGCCCCTGAGAGCAGGTAGGTTAACAAAACAACAGCAACAACAAACAGAAGTGAATGTGTCTGCCATTGGAGCTGAGTAAACTTGTCCCCAGCAAACCATGACAAATGGGTCACACAACAATCAGATTTTTACTGTGCTACCTTTTTACAGAAGAGAAAGTAATCAAAAGATATTGAAAAGATTCCATTCCATTTTTTTTTTTCTCCAGTGGGAAGAGCATAATCCCATTTTCTAAGGCACTAAGGAAGAAACATTGATGAATTAAGGAAGTAGTTCCTCCCTAGAAATACAACGTTCATTCATCTTCCCTCCCCAGCTACTCATTGCCTTCGAAGTGCTACCTAAAAATAACAGGGCCTTTCCAAGTGAGAGGCAATAAGCATTTACTTGAGTTCAATAAGAAGAGCTATTTATCCATCTGGGAAGCACTGATTCAGACAGAAGCTCGAAGAGTGTTGCAGCTTGGAGACAAAGGTGATAGGTATTTATGCGAAAGGGAAGGGGGCCAATTACATCAGTAGAAGAAAGGCATTTCTTTTTTTTTCCATGTGAAAATATCATTTTATTTTATAAGTTTGTAATAGTTTATTGCATGATGTCATAATCGATTTAACATATTGTGGGACATTTAATTCCAAATTTGGGCTGTTGTATAAATTTGCAAAATAGACATCCTTGTATGTATGTTTTGAGCACACATATAGACTAAATTTGAACAGAATTATTTGATTTTAAGCCTCTCAAAATTTATTGATAAATATTGCTGTTACCTTCCAAAAGGCAGTATCAGCTTGTACTCCAAAGAGCAGTACATGGGATCTTCTTTCAGCCCACTCCTTGCCTGTTTGAAAGGCAAAAGTAGTATTTCATTGATTATTCAAGTTGCATTGCTTTGATTAGTTGTGAAGGTGAATAAATTTCTCTTATTTATTGAGTCTCAAAAACCAAAAATTTTCAAAAGTTTCTCAGGCATTTCCTATGCGCACAGAAGTGTAAAAAATAGGAAGGCATTTCTACAGGTGCAGATAAGCTAACATAATGACTGTAATTCTAAACAACATTTTTAATTTCCACTCCAAATGTATTCAGTCCAGGAATCACAATGCCTGCTTTATTGTTTTTCTTTAATTTAAAAAAGTTTTAAATTTTTATTTATTTATTTGAGAGAGAGTGAGAAACAGAGAAACATCAATTTTGTTGTTCTATTTATTCATACACTCATTGGTTGATTCTTCTATGTGCCCTGACTGGGGATCGAACCCACAACCTTGGCATATCAGGATGATGCTCTAACCAACTAAGCCACCTGATTAGGGTTTCTGCTGTTCTTTGCAAACTTTGGGGCACATGGTTGCTTAGGCCTAGTCCAAAGGTTTTTAACATTCTAATGTTTAATGTTAGATGTGCACAGTGGCAGGTCCTCTGGGAATGACAGCCCAGCCTCCGCTTTATTTTTACTTATTAACGATTTTATTTATTTATTTTTAGAGGGGGAGGCAGAGAGAAAGAGAGGGAGAGAAATATCAATGTGTGGTTGCCTCTCACATGCCCCTAATTAGGGACCTGGCCCGCAACCCAGGCATGTGTCCTAACTGGGAATCGAGCCGGTGACCTTTTGGTTCACAGGCCGGTGATCAATCCACTGAGCCACACCAGCCAGAACTAAAACTCTTTCACATTTCATCTCAAAGTAGATGCCAGCTCTTCAGATACACAATATCCCAGCAGAGGCAACTAACAGCTGAACAGGAGTCCAGGAGTACATTGTCAAACATTTTCTGAGAGGCAAAATGGATCAAGTACCCCATATTGGACTAGTATGATTGGATGGACCGATTTGTAGAGAAGACAGATTAAATGGAGAAAAACTCCAACTCTAGGCCACTCCACAGCTATAACAGAACTTGTTTGAAGCTCATACAGGCTCATTGCCCTCTGATTCAACTTCAACCTGTCTTGCAATTTAAATAAATAAAATCTTTTTTTTTTTTTTTAGCATTTTAATTATTTTTATTACTCAAAAAAGCTTCATTTTTTTATTTAGCTTTCTAACTCTGTGCTTGTGCCTTCAATACTTTCACAACAATTTTCTGCTCCTCAATAAGGAAAGCACGCTTGATCCTGTCGTGGACACATTTAGCACACATGGATCCACCATAGGCCCTGCTGACATGTTTTTTCATTTTAGACAACCTCATTAGAACTTTAGGTCTCACAGCACGAACTCCACGAAGTCGGCCTGGGCACACACCACATGCAGATTTTGGTGCTTTCCCAACCTTTTTGGTATAAAGGTAAACAATTCTATTGCCAGGGGTTCGGGACAGTCTAGTTTTGTTAGAGGCTGTATTGTAGGACAGCCTGCGACGGTATGTCAAATGCTGGACCATTGTGAATACCTAACAAGGCCATTCCCGGAAGAGCATAAATAAAATCTTAAAAAAAAAAAAAGAAAGAAAGTGAGGCCAAAAGACCCTTGTATCCACTTCCCACCGAGGCCCTGGTCACCATGCTCGGACATAAACCTGTGCCTGTCACCAGATCAAACTCCTTTTTAGTCCCTGCAGTCTTCATCCTTTGATTTTTGCAACTTCCCCTTAATACAGAGCATTCCATGTTTCAAATCCTGAGTCAAACCCTGTACCTTCCAGGAAGTTTTTCAGACCCTGGCCCTTTCGTGACCTCCACGAGTGCTCACTCATAGTTCTAATTTCTGTTTGTTCCATCCTACCTCACAAGTCCATCCTACCTCACAAGTTCATCCTACCTCACAAGTTCATCTCACTGCAGAGTCATGTTCTCTCCTGGTGCCACCTCAAGCCTCATCTGAGCCAGGAAGGAAGGCGTAGGTAAATTTTCTGAAGACAAAGAGGTCAAAGTAATGGGGAGAAGCTCAGTTTTCTCTCTTCCCTGGTCTCCTCAAGGGTGTTTTCTAGGACGTGTAAACCAAAGGCACAGACCCATCTTTGCCCAACTCTGGACAAAGTCTCATAGAAGAGTCAGGATTGCTCATTCATTAAGCTCTGATAAAACCAATGTTCTGAGATTTTTGTGTTCCTTAAGCCACTTATGGGAGAGGAGACCATTTAGTGCCCTCTCGTCCTCATACAGGAGGGATAGATGGGTCAGAGGAAACCATCTAAGACACTTTCTTCTCACCCATTACCACAAGAAGGATCTCACTGGCTGGACCTTGGAGAGGGGCCTCTCTCTGGCAGTAGGTGCAGGTATATTTTCCAGAATCTTGCTGATGAAAATTAACGAGGGGAACCCCAGCCATTCTCCCTGAATAATCAAGGGGCCTCATGGACATCAAGGGTAGTGAGATTCTTCCCTGGCTGATCAGAATATGGACTGTGCCGGTGGCTACATAAAACTGAACATGATAAGATGACATAGGACTGTGTACACATGTACTCATGCCAGCTTCTTCCTTTTGGTATTGGAATGGGTGAACGATGGAACCATTGGCAGAAACCAAGTGAGGAAATCCACACTGTGTTTGCAACGTCCTGTGAATCTGTAATAATTTCAAAATAAACATGGTAAAAGTGGGATCTGATTGAAGAGGAAAAACAATCTAAAATAGGCATGGACATGTCACACATTGGGGAGCGGGAGCATCGCTAAAGCTGTCCCACGTGAGGCCCAGGTGGAGATGAGCAAGAGGTGGTTGTAAGGGTGAGCAACTCCGCAGGAGCCCTGAGTTTTACTGATTTGATGGAAGGGGCAGAAAACTTCTCCTGGGCCCTGAGGTTACCTGGGCCCTCCTGTACTGAGTTCAGCAACTGGTATGCAGCCTAGAAGGAGCCTCAGTCATCCCTCAGCACCCCGGGAAGTGCAGTGGACAGACGCGGGCTCCCTGTCCTCAGCCTGTACACAGTGCTGCAGCCAGGAAGGAGGGTCTCTGTAGCAATGATGAGAGGAAACACTCATCCATGATCTGATGGGCCCAACACAGGGAAAGGAGGAGGTAAAACAGACATCTCAGAAAATCACATTTATTCCGATCAGAACTTGATTTATCTGCATGCATATCATTGGAGTCAGAAGAGATAATAGTTCTAAATTAAGAATCAGTATTTACTGAACAAGAAACAACCAAAGATCTTGAGAACACAATGTGGTGGATGACATTTTACCCCTGCACCAGGAATACTGGGGGCAACTCGAGCAAATCGATACTACAATATAGACTGGAATTTTCCCAAATTAGGTAAAACGGTGGGGTGGTATGAAATAAAATGTAAAAGATGTGATAAATACAGAAATTTTAACATTTCAGTCATTGCTGGCTGAGAGCACAAAAATAGAGTGGAGGGAAGATAATAAAATGTTATTCAGGAACCTGTCTTTCCCCGCCCTTTTCAAAGGGCGAACAGCTCCTGCACATGACACCGTGTGTGCTGCCCAGCCTGACACAGAAGTTTTAAGTATTTTTTCAAGTCATCCAGAATGTGTTATGTGAGTCCTTCTGCTCAGCCCTGCCACCTGCCCCAGGTGAAGAGCACAGGAAGGAGAAAGTCGTCATCTTGTCCTAGACTGGCTCAGAACGCAGGATTCACGGATCTCTTAGGATTCAGCATGTCTGGCCTGGATCAAGCACCTGTTGTTTTCCCCAGCGTCTCTGGGACCTGTGGGTGGAAGACAGACCTGAGATCAAGGTGGAGGGGCAAAGAGGAATATTCTTCTTCGCAGCCTCCAAATACAGGTACTGGACCACAAAGGAACTACCCCTTCTCCCCATCCTCCACACGCAGGGATGTTTGAAAAGGTATTATGGATAGTACCTGCTTCTTTTCCTTTTCCATGGTGACTGGGGCCTCCCTGCTGTTTAAGAAGAAAAAGAGATACTAAATGTGCCTACAATGTGTTACCAGAACAGTCACTCCTGGTGAAGAAAAATCTCACCTAAAAGTCCATTCGTGCCCATATTGCAAAATATCAGTCCCTATGGCAGAGGCTGGTGTTTAAAGAACCCTGTTTAACTGCAAACTGCCCAGGAAGTGCTCAGTGTTTTACCTGGATTCGTGTGAAGACCCTTTCTGGCTCCACCAGGCTTCCACCAGGAAAGCCCCCATGAAAACCATAATCACAGCAGACAGACCCAGTCGGATGAGGTTACCCACGGTGAAATCTCTTTATTCGGCATCTGGGGAATCTGAGACAGAGAAGAGGATCACCACTGACATCCCTGACTCTCAAAGAATCTACCGAAGACGACCCTCACGGGCCCCCGTGTGTTTCCTGGACCAACTGGTCAGCTGTACCTTCATTAAAGTTTTAATCACCAGCAACAAAATGTGGAGTTTCATAACAGTTGGAGTGTTTTTTTTTTCATCTCCCCTCTGTTTTCTTACCTCTCTTCATTTATTTGCTCTTTCTCTCAGTTCCAGCTTCTTGCACTTTCTTTTCCCTTGTCCCTTTATATGTTAGAATTTGTGTCCGAACAACACAAAGAGCCAGTGGTGCTTCACAGAGCGCTGAAACCCATCGGCTGCGCCAGAATCTGTGCTCATACCACAGCTCTTCATGTGGGCAGCGAGCTTAGTGGCCAATCGTCTTGACCATATGTATTCAGCTTCAGTCACAAATGGCTCAACCTTGCCATTGGTCCTGGTTCCTGAAGAGAAGCCCGCATTTGTATCCCCCCATCTCAGTCGTCCCAACTCCTGCCAAAGTCATGTCTAATCCCATCAACAACAATGATCCCTGAAGGCGCATCCATGGGGACAAATGGGTAAATGACCCTTCTTCCCAGTGATCAGGGAGCTCTCTCCACCTCGCAGGGCTGGCCATACAGACCTTGCTCGAATTGGAACACATTCACTGACTGTGGGAAGACTCAGCAGCCGAAAACTGGACGTAGTTTATAGGTCAGTGTCACGTCAGCCTGTCCAAGGGTCCTTCTTCAGTTTTGCTGTCTGCAGAAGAGAGAAAATCTGGGATGGTCCCAGCATCACCCTTGACTTGAGTGTGTGCAGTTAGGTTTTTCTGACCTCTCGGTTTCCTCCCCAACAGCCAGCTTCCTGAAACACGTTGGTGCCGTTGATTGCAACATGTTCCTACCACACCAATCTTAAGAATGTGACTCACAGAAGGCCCTCCTATGTCTCTGTCAGATTTCAGGCAACCTCTCAAATGCCTAAAACTTGAGCCTGCATAATTCCTTCTGAGGAGATGAAGGCACTTTGCTTGAAAATATTGGAAGTCCTGGGCAAACATTTCATGTTGCTAAACGTCCTACACAGTCTCAGAACTAAGGCCTTGGGCTACATAGTTCTTACTGACTGTGGCAGGAGGGATTCAGTTGCTACAGAACACTTTCAGAAGCCCATAGCTATGCTAATGAGCATGTGGTGTAGGGCAGAAAAAGGATACAATATAGCAGTGACGTATACAGCATTAAAATGAGGACCAGCACCCCTGGCTGGGCTGGAGTGTCGTCTCGTGTATGGGAAGGTTGAGGGTTCGATTCCCAGTTGGGGCATGCGCAGGAGGCAACCAATTGGTGTTTCTCTCTCACATCAATGTCTGTCTCTCTTTCCCTTTCTCTCTCCCCCCACCCCAAATCAATAAAACAAATACTCGGATGAGACTTAAAAAGAAAAACAAAGGATTGGCATCCCAGGCAAAGGATCCCCATTCAGCAGGCATGAGTCCCAATTTTCTCCCCATTCCAAGGGCTTTGTGGATGGGCTTTCTCTTGGAATGGAAGCTATCACCTTGTTCACAAAGCACCTGAGAACCAGAAACTCAGAGTCCTCGGCTAGGCTTTCTACAGCATGGCGGGCACATTGGCATAGTCTTGCTACATCCCCAGACTGGGTGGGAGAGCCCCCTGGGGTATCTCTCAGGACCAAGTGTAAAACGTCACTTTCACAATGGCCAATAAATAATGCTGATAAGCTGGCACAAACTTCCCTAGAGCTCCTGGGACCCAAGGTTAAAAAGCAAAGCTGTTAATCAGTGTACTTGACTTTAGGACCAGGTGCTGATATAATAAGGGACATTGTTACATCAGAATGGCTCAGGCCATTTCCTGCTCCATCGGTCCTCACAGCACAGTCCTCCAGGACACACGGTGTTTGGCTACGGCACCACGTTCTCTGGGGTTCACACTGACTTTGCGAGGCCATGCTCTCTGCCCTTAAAATCATCTCTGAGGCTTGGCCAGTGTGACTCGGTCGGAGCATCGTCCCATGGACCAAAAGGTCCTGGTCAGGGCACATGCCTAGGTTGCAGGTTCAGTTCACCGGTTAGGGAGTGTGCGAGAGGCAGCTGATCAAAGTTTCTCTTCCTCTGTCCGATAAAAAAAAAAATCTTTGACTCTTGGAAAATTTGTGTGTGTGAGCCAGGGGGTCCCATCAAAATGAAATTATCAGAAGGTCTGAAACCACATGCTTTTCTTCTCTGTCCATTTAGCAAGCCATTTTCACTGCTTTTTGTCACTAGGTTGGAAAAATATTTGTGCCTCTGTCACTTAAAAGTGTCCCTCCCAACTTACCTATGCCTTGACCAATTTGGCAACTTCGCCATACAGGTGACTTAGTGTGCTTCCTGCCAAGTTGTATTTGGTAAAATTCCTTTGGGCCTCATTAACTGGAGATAGGTAAACTGAGGCACAGCACTGCAAGTTCTTTTGCTCAAAGACACAGAAGTGGGAAAGACAGGTGCAAAAATTGGAACCCAGCTCAGTCTCAAAAGCACATTCACTTCCTGTTCCAGAAAATCATTCGAAGCTTCACTATCTCACCCTCTAGTGGAGAAATGTTGCATTGTCTCAGGCATCGTTCCAAGGAAGGGTGCCCAGAGGGTCTGAGTGAGCATGGTTACCTATTCCTGTGTTACAATATTACCACAGACTTAGTGGCGTTAAGCAACACATTATTCTCTCCTAGTTTTGAGGGCCAGAAAAAAAACGGCACGACCTCTCAGGATCCTCAGGGGCTGTAGTCACAGTGTCAGCCAGCCTGTGGTCTAATCTGAGAGCCAGTCTGGGAAAGGATCCACCTTGGAGCTACAATGTAATTCCGGCACACACTACCCAGAGAGAGCACAGTCCTCACAGGTGAAGGGTGCAGTGCCCACAAGACTGCCCTCGCTTTAGATACCAGATGCAAGTTCAGGTGTCGTCAGGCCACCCTGGCCAACAGCTGAGAATTTGGGAGGTCCCTGCTATCCCCACTCATCACAATTTCCTAGAGCCACTGAAAGAATACAAAGGAAGTGCTATACTTAGGGTTACAATTTTATTGTAAAGGAAACAAATCAGTACCGGCTAACTGAAGAAACACACATGATGAAGTCTGGGGAGGGTCCCCAAAGCGAAGCTTCCTGTATCCTCAGGATGTGTCCACCCCCCAGGCACATGAGGGTGGGTCACCAACCAGGAAGGGTCCCCAGCCTCAGTGTCCAGCATTTTTATTGGGGTGTCATCAACAGGGGTGGTCAATTGAATTACTGCCCACATGACTGAGTCTGTCTTCCACCTTCCTTTGTTTGCAGAGATTGGGCTGATAGCCCCTGGCTCAGATTCCCAACACTCTAACCACATGGTTGGTCTTCCTGGCATGAACAGTGCCACTGCTCCCCACCTCCCAACCTGAGGCATTTCTTGGCATATCACTCTATGTAAATGACACCTCTCACTTTCAAAACAAATAGCCCTGGCAGGTGTGGCTCAGTTGGTAGGGCAACATTCCACAAAGCTAAAGGTCGCTGGTTCAATTACCGGCCAGGACACACCCCTGGGTTGCAGGTTCAATCCTCAGTTGAGGTGCACATGAGAGGTAGCCAATTGGTGTTTCTCTCTCACATCAATGTTTTCCTCCCTCCCTTCCCCTTGCTCTAAAAATAAATCTTACTAAAAAGATATAAATTTCATTTCTTTAGAAGAAGGAACTCTAAATTGGAGATTTGAGGACAGGCATCTCCATTTGTCTCATCCCCCAAGGGGCTTGTGGCCCATTGTCCAGCCCCTTGTTGGAGGTTCTTCCCGGATCCACATCTCTTCCCGGCTACGTCTTCAAGGTTGAATACACACAGGTTTCCAGAGGTTGCTTCATCTGGTTGGAAGGGCCCTCACTCAGGGCTCTGGCATTCAGCTCAGCATACATCACTCCATGGGGTTCTTCAGCTCTTGACTCCTGACATGCTTCATCCTGAGGGTGAGCAAGGAGAAGAGGATCAAATCTCCCGAGGAGGAGTATTTCTGTGCTAACGATGGAGCAGTCATAATAACAGAGCAGTAGACAACTTTCCAGGAGACTGCCCCAGAGCCTCCTAGTCCTCAATCGAGTTGGCCTCCTCTCTTGAGGGTTAGCTGGACCTAGCCTCTTACATCTGTCAAAGGAATAGAACAAACCCGAAAACACACCAAAAAAGAAGGGAGGCCATGTCCAAGATGAGGTCGTGAAGGACAGTTCCTTCTATCACGCCCACTTCTCTATTGTCCTCTGGCTCACTCCCGCTGATGAAGTCAGCTGCCATGTTATCAGCTGTCCTTCGGAGAGGCTCAGATGACCAGCGTGGTCTCTGGCCAACAGCCAGCAAGAAGCAACCACCTGAGTGAGTGTGGAAGCAAATCTTCTCATGGTCAAACCCTGATAGGCCTAGGCCAGTACCTTCGTCACAGTGCTGTGAGACCCAGAGCAACAGACCCAGCTCAGCCACTCCAGAGCTGACCTACGGCCACGTGAGACGACAAATGTTGCTTTAGGCCACCACATTTAGGGATGACTTGTTACACAGCAACAGATAATTGATACAAACAGCTACCAAAATGAGTGTTAGCAGGAAACATCCAGGATGAGTAAATCCATAGGGACAGAAAGCGAATTAGTTAGTTACTGCCAGGGGCTGAGGGAGGGGGGAGGGAATGGGGGAGCAACTGCTGAAAGGGTATGGGGCTTCCTCTTGGGGTGATGAAGATGCCTGGAACTCGATAACAGGGGTCATGGCCCAACACTGGACGTACCAAACGTCATTGAATCATACACATTACAATGGTGAATTTTATATGCGCTTTCATGCAATTTTTAATATTTATTTATTAAATTCTCACCCAAGAATGTGTTCATTGATTTTTTAGAGAGGGAGGAAGGGGGGGTTGGAAACATCAGTATGAAACATCAGTCACTTGCCTCCTGTATGCACCCCAACTGGGGATTGAACCCGCAACCTTTTTGGTGTACAGGATGACTCTAACTAACTGAGAGCCCTTCGGAACAGGATTGACACAATGTTTCAAAAATGGAATTACAAAGGGGAAAAGTAAGGGCTGCTGGGAACATTGCCCCTGATGACCGTCGCAGGATCTGCGATGTGGTTGGTGTACACTGAGGCAGGTGCTTTGAAGCGCGATCTCACCATGTTTTCACCATGAGGCGGGATGATTATTCTTCGTGTCCAGAGGAGGAAACTGAGGCTCAGGGTGGGAACGTCACTTGCCTGGGGTCCCACAGATAGTTCTAATAATGATAGCTTCAAGGTACTGAGTGCTTACGTCACACCTGGCATTTCACTAATCTTTCTGTGGCTATGGGTTCATGAACCCATCCCATTAATGCTATGAGGAACTTTGACCCATTTAGGGAATGGAAAGTGTCCTCACAAAGGTGACATGGGATGAAGGTCCCATGGCCAGAGAAGCATAGACGAGTCCAGGCCGGGTTCTCCTGAAATGTAGAGGAAGGGTTGGGGCAGAGGAAAGCAGAAGCCCAAACCATTGACAGAACTACAGGGGGAGCAGTGGAGAGCCTGGATGGAGCGAGGGACGGATGGGAAACTCACCAGGGCGGGAGAGCAGCTCGTCATAGCTGGAGACGCATCTGGGAGAGAGAAGATTCTGCCGTTGGTTCATGTCCGGGATGGAGGGGTCAGGCCTACGCATGCACACAGCTACACACATGTACTCACACACAGCACACACATTTGCATGTACTAGTGCATGCATGTGTAGCACAGTCACAAACACAAACCACACACGTGCAAACAACATACAGAAGCATGCTCAAAAGCACACAGATTGTGCTTGTGCTAAATGCACACATGTGTGTACACGTTCACATGTGCATGCATTCACCTGCACACTACACGTGCAGATTCACATGCACACACACCCTGTTTGTGCACACACCACACACATACACATGCATAACATAGTCAAACACATTTAAACACAGACCCCACGCCACCACCTTCTTTTCCAGGTTGATTACCTGTCATGACTTCTTCGGGGTTCTTAGAAGAGCGGGAGCTGAGAGGAACAGAAGGAAGCATTGGAGATTAAGGAAGGTAGAGAGAGAAGAGCAAGGTCACCCACCCCAGTCTCTGCACCTATTCCCAGCTTGGAAGCCCCCCCCCCTTCAGGTCTCCAAGTCACCCTGTGCTCTAGAAGGTAGGTCTTGGAGCCAAAGAGAAGGAATCCAAGGAAAGGACATTGAGTGAGACGTGGAGGATGGTTGTAAGAAGAGAGAACATGGAAGGAGACCTGGGGTGGTTGTGGGAGCTGGTCTGGGGGCACATGAAAGGTCGATGTACCAAAGAAGGGTGAGTGGTCCAGGAAATGGTGAAGGACAAGTTAAGTGTTGGCTGATGGGATTCTCGAGTGGCCTACCGTTTTGTCGCCCTGTTACGAGCTGCCCCTGGGGATGGAAAAAAAGAAGGGAACAGATTAGCCCTCTGCTGTTAGCTTGGTGGTTATGTTCCTCCATTTCCCCCAGAAGATTCACCCCCTTTTCTCCTGAACTCACCACAGCAGGTGTATTTGTAGATGAGAAGGAAGGCTGCGAGGAGGAAGAGTGAGGTGAAGGTGACAATGAGGGTGATTTCAGTGGTCCCTGGTGAGAGAGGAGAGCAGGGGTGAGACTCAGGTGGTTTCCTGAGACCTGTTCTGATGCCTAAATGTATCTACCATGGATTGTGTTTCTGTGATATGCTGGAAACTCACTACATTTCTCTCATACTCACAAGGATCCTGGAAGGGAGATAGCATGATGCCCATTTTACAGAGATTCAAGCTGAGGGTCAGGGAATTGAAAGGTTTCCGAAGGCACCCAAAGTAGGCACAGCCGGGACTCCAACCCCACCCACCTCAAAAGATGTTGCATTAAACCACCATCTTCTGGCGTCAGCGAAATAGAACTATCCCTGAGGATGTTCCCAGCAACACATAGCTCTCTGGGAGCCTCATCCTGTGTCTGAAGGGCTCTGTACCCCAGGAGTCTCTCTTCTCTTACCTAGTGTTCCTGCTCTCTTGGCAGACTCTGTTTCATCTAGAAGACAGAATTCAAGTTGCAGAACAACCATCGCAACAGTATCCCATTACTGTATAATTTGTATAACTCTATATTACCTGCAGATGTGCAGATAAACATCTAGAAACATGCACAGACATGATACCACAAGGTCAGGGCGAAGTTTCTTCTGGAGGCAGAAGGAAAAGGACTTGGTTTGTGGAAAGAAAACAACATGTAGCAACTGTGACTAAATGTGGACAAGTATAATTCTGGGTGGAGACAAATGACTATCTGTTATCATATTGCTTCTAATCTGTGTTTTTTTTTTCAATTTTCTCAAAAATTGAAAAGCAATTTTCAAATTTCTCAAAAGGAAGCTCTTAAGTATAGGATATATTATAAATAACATATTTTATCCTATTGGTTATATTTTTCTGGAGAACCTGGTCTAATACAACTGGGCAGAATTCTTTTAAGTCAGATATGGCTGCAGTTCCTGGGACAAAGGGAGTATCTTGCTGATTTTCCATAGTGCTTCTGAGGACAAAAGAGTAAATAACCCAACCTAACATGTTTTGAGTGCCTAACCTTTCATCTTCCCCGTAGCCATGGAGCTGTTTTGTAATCCTGTTGCACAGAGAGGTTAGGATAGAGGAAGAGTGGACTTAAAAAAAAAACAAAACAGATAAACTCAAAGTGTTTACTCCATTAGCATGGGGCCACACGCTTGTGAGAAGCAGAGTGTGGCTGAGACCACACTCAGGCTTCGCTAACTCTGCCGAGGTGACACCACGTCGCTCTGCAGCGCTTCATCATCCCCACCTCTGGCGTCTCTGCCTTGGACTTCACCGAAGTAGATGGAGTGCACCCCAAGTCCCGAGAGCTCCCCTCCTTCAGCTCTTCAAAGAAGGGAGTGGCCACAGGGAGTCCACAGTTTACACTTAACCACATATTTCCTCTGTTTCTTGTGACCTCCCGCCTTTGGTTTTTCGCTTCTTGTCCGACCAGCCTTGGTTTCCATTTCAGTCACCATCAGGAAGTGGGGTGCTGTTTATCACAACCTCCTCCTGTCCGCTTGGCCCTCCCCGCCCACTGTGTTCTGTTTTCTGTGGAACCAGGGGCTGCATTGAGCTGGTTCAAATACAGAAATAATGAACTTTTGCGTCTCGGCCACCAACATGCCATTCAGACTGAGGGAGACCCAGAAACTTAGGGGCCAGCCATGGCCACGGCCGCATCGGCAAGCACAGGAAGCACCCGGGAGGCCGAGGTCATGCTGGTGGCTTGCATCATCGCAGGATCAACTTCGACAAATATCACCCAGGGTACTTTGGGAAAGTTGGTATGAGGCACTACCACTTAAAGAGGAACCAGAGCATCTGCCCCACTGTCAACCTGGATAAACTGTGGACCTTGGTCAGTGAGCAGACACAGGTAAATGCCACCAAAAACAAGACTGGAGCTGCTCCCATCATTGATGTGGTGTGATCGGGCTACTACAAAGTTCTGGGGAAATGAAAGCTCCCAAAGCAGCCTGTCATTGTGAAGGCCGAATTCTTCAGCAGAAGAGCTGAGGAGAAGATTAAGAGTGTTGGTGGGGCTTGTGTGCTGGTAGCTTGAAGCCACACGGAGGGGAATTCATTAAATGCTCACAAGTGCTTTTGCAAAACAACAACAACAATAACAACAAAACAAATACAGAAATAATGAATAACTGGAAAATAAGACAAATTGAACTTTGGAATAAAGGCCCTTCAAATGACCTTGAAGACAGATGATGCTGTTTGGTGGCGAATATTTCTTGAATAGCCACTGGCTCGGGGCACATATTTTAGGTGATTAGAGGCCTCAGGGATTGGAGGAGAGTGTGCTGTCTACCCCCAAAGTGCCTGCCAAGAACACTGGTGTCTGACTGGAAACTAGAGAATGGGTTTCCTGCCGGCTTTCTCAACCTTTGCACTATTGACTTGTGGGGATGGATGATTCTTCGTGAGGAGGGAGTCCTGTGCATTGTAAGATGTTTTGCAGCACGTCTGGTCTCTACCTCCTAGATGCCAGGAGCTTCCCCGCATCTGCAGTTGTGGCCACCAAAAATGTCTCCAGACATTGCCATTTGTCACTGACTTGGGAAGCAATGGTCTAAGGAAAATGAGGAATGAGGTTACGGTCAGTTACTTCTCTTTCCTTTCTGTCAGGATTACTGCCACCCACCTGGCTCCCTCTGCCACCTGCCTTGGCCGATCAGATAACCCTCGCATCTCTGCAAGTTCAACACCCCGGTGTAGCCAGAGGCCCAGAGTTCTGGTCCTCCAACAGCTGCATAAAACTGAGGGTTTGTAAAGGGCCCTGGTGACGCCGAAAGGGGAACTCCTGGGCCATTTTCAGTAATCCATCCGTGAACCTGCACCCAGTCACCTGCCCTCCAAACACACCCCTCTGCCTTCCTCCTCTTTTCCTCAGCCTGTGGCCCTGGTGACAGTTGCCAGGTCTTGGGTCATGGCTGGAGGAAGACAGGAAAGGTCTAGATTGAGCTTCATAACACTTGCCCGGGCACCTGTTACATCATCATATGCCATGTAACAGGTGCCTGGCATTCACTCATATGCCATGAATAAATGGAGGAATGAGAAAATCTATTAATCACCCATTGTTGAGTAACAGAAAACTTTTAAATAAAAGTTCCCTTTTCGATGGAGATCAGGTCCAACTTACTATGTCTTTCTTCCCATTTTGCCTCTCTGTTTAGCATCACTTTTGGAAAAGACCACCTCACTTTGTCAGATGCGTTTACACTGAGTTAGAGACAGACAGACATACACCCCTGGTGTTTTTAGAACCTGGAAGACCTTAGATGTCATAATTTCCCATCAGTCTTTGTAATTAATAGTAATGATAAGAATATTTACCATTATTATGAGAGGAATACACATTTTTTTTTAGAGGGAGAAACATCGATTTGTTGTTCCACTTGTTGATGCATTTATTGGTTGCTTCTTGTACGTGCCCTGATGGGGCATTGAACCCGCAACCTTGATGTATTGGGATGATGCTCTAACTAATTGAGCTGCCTGGCCAGGAAGGTAGATTTGATAGAGCTGTTTTGGAATTCAGAGGGAGAAGTTTTGGGTGTTCATAGTGATAGTAACAACAAATATTTACGTGGTATTGGCTATGCACCAGACACACTTTGGAAAGGATGTTGGTAAAGTGACTCAACAGAATCTCATCACAAGTCCATTGTGTCGGTGCTACTTACTGTCAACCCCATTTAACAGATGAAGACACTGAGACAGAGAGAGGCTAAGTAATCTGTAGGAAAATGTGTTATTAGCTCCTGGGTCCCACTAAAATCCAAATGGTTGTAATTATTTGCAAAACAAAACTCCCTTTCTACCCTTCCGGACCACGGGACCATCTACCTGAGTGATGGGTGCCTGTTTCTTGCTCAGATGGTTCTGGTGGTTTGAATGTTTTGCCCCCCATTATCTGTCCCTGGAGGGGATATTGACTGCCTTCACACTGGCCTAGAAAAGAGAATGGAGTAAACAAATGCACCACAGAGTAGGAAAGATATCCCAAAGAACATGACAGAAGGGGACAGGGCATTCTCTGGGGTCTCTTCTAGAAGGGACCCCATCTCGGTCATGAGGTCTCTCCACCCTCATGACCTACTGGCCTCCCAGAGTCCCCACCTCCCAATACTATCACACTGGGACACTAGAAATTCAACATACGGATTTGGTGTGGAGGTTCCTCAAAAAGTTAAAAACAATTACCTATGATCCAGCAATTCCATTTATGGGTATCTATGCAGAAAAATTAAAAGCAGGGCCTCAAGGAAATATTTGCCACAGCTGCATTATTCACTGTAGCCAAAAGGTAGAAGCAACCCAAGTGCCCATAAGCAAGTGAATGGGAAACCAAATGTGGTCTAGCCATACAATCAAACATTATTCAGCCTTAAAAAGGAAGAAAATTCCGCCCTGGCTGGTGTGGCTCAGTGGGTTGAGTGTCATCCTGCAAACCAAAGGGTCGCCGGTTCAATTCCCAATCAGGGCACATGCCTGGGTTGTGGACCAAGTCCCCAGCAGGGTTCTCTTCCTCTCTCTCTAAAAAATAAATAAATAAAAATAAAATAAAAAAGGAAATTCTGATGTGCTACAACATAGACAAGCCCTGAGGACATTATGCTAGGTGAAATAAACCAGTCACGAAAATACAAATACTGTGTGATTCCACTTCTGCGAGGTGTCTAGACTAGTCAAATGCATAGAGACAGAAAGTAGAGTGGGGGGTGCCAGGGGCTGGGGAAGTGGGAATGGGGAGGGGTTGTTCAGTGGGGACAGAGTTTCAGTTTTAAAGACGATGGAAGTCCTGTGGGTGGATGGTGGTGACTGGAAGTCCTGTGGGTGGATGGTGGTGACTGCAGCACAACAATGTGAATGTACTTAACACCATTGAACTGTGCACTTCAAAGTGGTAAATTTTACTTAAAATGGTAAATTTTATATTATGCATTTTTGCCACTTAAAAAAAATTATCCCTTAAAAAAAAGTCTAGGCAGGGAAAGAAGACCTCCACTTGGTTGAGCTAAAAAACATGAATGGCAGATAATGAACACAAAACAGACCTTTCTGGAGCCTCTCAGTCTGTCTGGGAAAGGTATTAAAGTTCCTATTCTATACTCCACAAGATGTCATTCATACTTTAGTCTAAACGAATGGTGTCCTGCCAGGAGGTAGGCAATAACTCTGTGGCTAGATCTTACTTTCCTAGTGGGGTCAGCTATTACGAATCCACCAGGCTTCCTTTCCTGTGATTCCTCATCACTCGTACTCCCTCTGTTAGCAGAAGATCCTGTCCACTCTACCACATGGTCCTGGCCCTAATTTCCTTATTACTAAGTGATTTTTTTCCCCCCAAGCTCCAGAGTTTTGTAGGGACAGAGCCTCCTCCCTCTGATATACTCCAGGTGGCAGGTAATTCAGCTGTTGTCCTCCTCACGGTAAAAACCTTACCTGTCACCCAAATCTCAATGAGATCACTGGGCGCTGAGGCATGGAAAGGAGCCCTTTTCTGGTAGTACACACAGCTGTAGTTCCCAGTGTCATCGACTGTCACACTTCGAAGGGGGAAGTCTGTCTCCATTCCTCCTTGACAGTGGAACTGTATGGGTGTTGAAGTTCCTTTCTTCAGGAGAGCAAACGTGTAAGGCTCAATCACATGTCTGGGCTTCTGGCACTGCAGAGTGACGTTTTCTCCTGTGGTCAGCTTGCCCCCGTGGGGGGCTTGGAGGGAAGGTTTAGGTAAATACCCTGTGAGAGAAGGAAGGCACAGAAGTCATGGGAGAAGCCTTAGGTGCCCCCTCAGCCTTGTTGTCCCTGCAGGATTCTTAAGGAGTGTGGGAAGTGAGTCACCTAATCTCACCCTTTTTCTGCTCTGACTCCAGGAAGTAGATGCCCTCCTACAAGCCCTGGATGAAGCCATGGTCCTCAACCCTGTTCCTGCTTTTCTCATCTCCCCTTCCCTGTCTACACTGGAGATGAGAGCCCCCAGCCCTACTCTTCTCCTCGGGATGTCCCCTCATCCCTGTCCTAGGAAGAGCATGTGTCATTTGTCGTTCGGAGCACCCTGTCCTCACCTGTCACCAGGAGTAGGACATCGCTGGGTGGTGACCTTCTGCCGGGGCTCTGGCTTATATAATATTCACAGGTGTACACTCCAGCAGCACTGTTTTGTAGATGAGTGAGGTGAAGTTCTGCCCTAGCCTCTGTGGTTTCAGAAGATTCCAAGGACCGTACGGTGACGTTATTTTTTCTGAGAATAAACTTGACCCCTCCCATAGGAGCCAAGCATCGTAGTGTCACCATACTGTGAGCGGGAACCACCCAGCTGGGCCAGGCGCTGATGGAGGGCCTGGGAAGTGTCTCTGGAAGGAAGCAGAGTCCAGGGCTGGATTTGATACACTGACCTGTGCTTTTAAAGACAGAAAAGGGATAAGGGGGATTTGGAATGAAGGAGAAGGAAAGTTTCACTGTAGAAACACTCACCGTCTATTATCCAGTCTCTTTGGCCAACACACAGCCCTGCAAAGGAACCATCCATCAGATACAAGCACCTGTCTGGAGCCCACATCCTCAATCTGCCCTGGTCCCCGAGGGACCATCCAGGGCTTTTGCTGAAAATGAGCCCCTCATTGTCATATTCCCCAGCAGTCCCAGCTCCCCCCCCCCCAAGAACCCAATTGGCTTCAGTGTCAATTTGCAGCTTATGTTTCTTTCCTAAGGCTGCTTTAACAAATCACCACACAGTTCCTGGCTCGTAACAGTACTAACACATTATAGCGCAATTTGGTTCATGAGAGAAACCCAACATCGCTTGTTCCACTGGCTAAAATCAAGGTTGCACTGATTTTAATCAATGGTTAAAATCAAGGTGCGTTAGATAGATCAATCGATCTATCGATTGATCAATCGATCTATCTCACATCTTCTTTAGCTACTCATCCATTGATGGAGACTTAGGGGGTTTTCATGTTTTCACGATTGTAAATAATGCTGCAGTGAACCCAAGGGCGCAGACACCTTTTTTTTAAACCCTTGCCTGAGTGTGTGTTATTGATTTTGGGGAGAGAGAAAGGGGAGGGAGGGAAAGAGAGAGAGAGAGAAGAAACATCGATGTGAGAGAGAAAAATTAATCAGTTGCCTCCTGTATGCACCCTGACCAAGGATCAAACTTGCAACCTAGGTATGTGCCCAGACCAGGGATTGAACCCACAACCTTTCAGTATATGGAATGATGCTCCAACCAACTGAGCCACCTGGCCAGGGTGATAGCTGTCTAAGATATTGTTTTCATTTCCTTCAGCTATATGCCTAGAAGTGGAATTGCTGGGTTACGTGATAACTCTATCTGTAACTTTTGGAGAAACTTCCATAGTGGCCGCGCCCATTTATATTCCCTTTTCTCCACTCTTTCTCCAACACTTGTTATCGCATCTTCTTGGTGGTGGCCATTCTCACAGGTAATGAGTATTTGTGGCAGAGACTGCAGGGCCCGCTGAGCCCATTTGACTGTTGGGCTCTCTATGTAACAAATTACCAACACCTGCCGAGATCCTGGGATTCACTGTTCACTTCCCTTCCCAAGGATTTCCCAACTGTGACTCCTTTCATTCACCCTCCAAATATTTCCTCCCCAACTTCCCCCAAACTATGACTTTTTAAATTTCCCAGGATGACTCTGGAAGATTAGGGTCATTGGAACTGGGCAGACCAGAATTTGAGTAGCTGAGTGGCGTTCTGTGTCACATCAGCTGTCAGTCTCAAGTTCCTCAACAGGAAATGTGAGCATGTGACTATTTTGCAAAATTTTTCTAAGACATGACTGGAAGTCATACAAAGGCACAAGATTAAGTAATACTGATTTTGTGAGAAAGCCATTCTCTTCTTGTTCTGTCTCTATCACGGAAGAATACTGCAGGCAGGTGCTGGTTTCCAACCCATTTCATTTTGTGTGTTGATTTTTGAGAGAGAGGGTTGTGAGAGGGGGAGGGACAGACAGACAACAGACATTGATTTGTTGTTCCACTTACTGATGCATTCATTGCTCGATTCTTGCATGTGCCCTGACTGGGGATCAAACCCACAACCTTGGTGTGTCGGGATGATGCTCTAACCAGCTGAGCTATGCAGCCAGGGCTCCAACCCGATGTATTCACTTTTATCTGTTAGGAAAAAAGACCAGGGGCAGGGCGGGGATGTGGCCCAGTGTCTACAGTCAGGCAGCCGCGGCTACTAGAACTTAATCGTATTGTTTCCCCTGATTAGTATATACTGATGACTATATTGTATTTTTGATGAGTGATACTGATTTTCCACGAGTAGAAGTGTTTTATAGATCTTTCAAAATAGCATTGAACATAAGAAGAATGATATAAAAATCTGAAGCGATGTGAAGACGACTATCACTTACATGAAAGAATACAGATGTCATGTGCACCTGGCAAAATGCCATTGGGCAGTTCAGGAACGACTGAGTTTGGGGAACAGGTAGATGAAGGAAAATGTGCGTAAAACACTGGGCACGTTTCTGGTATGTAATAGGTATTCAAGAGATGGAAGTTTTTGCCCTGGCTAGGTGGTCAAGTTGGTTGGAGCATCATCCCAAATGTCATGGGTTCAACCCCCAGTTGGGGCACAATAGGAGGCGACCAAGCCATGTTTGTCTCTCACATTGATGTTCTCTCTCTCTTTCTCTCTCCATCCCCTTCCTTTCCTCTCCCTGTAATCTGCAAGCAGATCCTTGGTAAGGATTAAAAAAAAATTTTTTTTAATTAGAAAAGAGCCCCAGCAGGTGCACTTCCGTGGATTGAGCACCGGCCTGTGAACCGAAAAATGGTCACCAGTTCCGTTCCCAGTTGGGACACATGCATGGGTTGTGGGCCAGGTCCTCGGTCAGGGGCGTGCAAGGGACAGCTGATCTGTGTGTCTTTCCATATCAATGTTTCTCTCCCTCACCACTCTCCCTTCCTTTCTCTCTAAAAAATAAATAAGTGAAATGTGTTTTAAAAATTAAACTAGAAATGAAAGTTTCAGTTCTTTGCTTATCCCTCCGAAGCCATCACCTACCCCGCAAGTCACAGCAACACCAGCTGCCTCCACAGCCTGCCCCCCCCCTCACTGGCCCCTCTCCCATCCCCCATACTTACCGACACAGAACAGGGCCAGGGACAGCAGGATCATCACGGCCGCCTAAGCCTCTTTCCAGGATCTTCCTTGAATTTTGCTGTTTGTGGTAAGTCAAAGTGTTCTGTGGACTCCTGGATATGCTAGGACAGCTTTGTTCCGTTTTTGATCCTCCACTGTTATGTACCCAAAGTCCCTGCCTCCCAGCCATAAGCAGGAAATGGTGACTATTTATTGCAACACACTCTCAAGTCACTTCCCCCAGGCTGGACCAAGCACAGAGTTCAGATCGCCCAATGCTAAGGCCTGCTCACAAATACACACAATAGGTGAGAAATCGCTCATCAAATTCTACACCCATTAGAATTCAGCAGCACCCAGGGCCATCAGAATCAGAACTCCACTTCTCCCTTGTGGTTGGTCTTTCTGGTCAACAGGACATGAGTGTAAGTGACGTGTACAAGTTCTGGGTTATGCATTTGGGAGCATGGGAGGGTGGAAGTGGGTATAAAGATGATAAGGATAAGGTGAGAAGTTGTAGGGGCGAGGGGTCCAAGATGGCAGTGGGCTGGGCGGAAGCTCCACCCACCTCCTCCCCAGGACCAAACTGGTGCTACCACTACATAAGAGAACAGTCATCCTGAATAACCAACTGAGGACAGCTGGAGAGAAGCCTCGTAACCAAGAGCTTAACAGAAGAAACCACATCAAGACTGGGAGGAAGTGCAGAGGCGCGAGAGGGCTGGCTGGGCTCCTCGGGTGGCAGATGAAGTTCTGGAGAGATATTTCAGTGGCGGGGGCTGGGGGTGCCCCCTGAGAAGAGTGGAGTCTAAATTCCAAGCCGGCTCTCCAGCCTGGAGCACCAAAACTGGGAAAGGCGCCCACATAACATCCAGCTGTGAAAAGCAGCGGGGTTTCTGCCCACCAGGGAGAGATGTCTAGAGACGCAGCCACCCTCTTAAAGAGCTAACACACAAAATTTCATTTGCAGCCACTAACTCTAGGCTTTGGGAGAGGGAAGGCAGAGGAGGTCCACCAGAGTAGAGTCTGGTATTGGTGGCTGTGGGTATGTGTGCCTGCTGGAGGGGTGGCTAAAAGGCCTGCTCTTCCCCTCTGTGGAAGTGCTGAGGACTGCATGACCTGGAAGCAGCCCTCTAGCAATACCTGCCAGGAGTTGAGACATAAATACTTCAGCTCCCTTGACCTTTGGGAGATAACTGTGAAGTGTGTGTTTCTTCCTAGCCTCCAAAGCTTAATGGGTACTAAGTACCACAGTATTAAGTGCCAGAAGTATCAAGTACTAGCACTACTAAATTCTACATTATTCATCTGCTGCAGTACTAGCAGTATTAAGCTCCCGCAGTATTAGTGCTAGTAGTATTAAGCTCCGGCAGTATTAGTACTAGCAGTATTGAGCTCCAGTAGTATTAGTGCTAACAGCATTGAGCTCCAATGCTATTAAGTTCCAGCAATATTACTAGGAGTATGAGCTCCAGGAGTATCAGTCCTGGAAGTATCAAGCTCCTGCAGTATCAGTACTGGCAGTATTGAGCTCCAGCACTATTACTGTTAGCAGAATTAAGCTCCAGCAATATTCGTGTTAGCAGTATTAAGCTCTAGCAATATTAGAACTAGCAGTGTGAGCTTCCGTAGTATTAAACTCTAGTTGTCCACAGTAGAATCTGGCTTTGGTACTTCTATATTCTCAGTGAAGTGTTTCCCAAATAAACAACTTGAATATGAGTCCTTATCCTGGGGTCTGCTTCTGGGGGAACCCAAACTGAGACCCCGAAAGTGGCTGAGGAACTCACGCCAGGCCCAGTTCTGCACTGGGTTCAGAAATAGACTTGCCTCAGCCTAGGTTTACGTTGGGTGGGAGGGCGTCTGTCAGGACTGTGCGGATGCCCAACGCTCTGTAACGGGAGTACTAGTTACTGAAGTAACCCCAGTTGAAGTGTATTGACTGTTTCCTCTTGTGAACTCACCTTTTCAATCCCAAAGTGTTCAGCACACAGCTACCCTCATCAGATAAGAATCTTCTAGAAAACATGCATCACAACCGGAAGCCAGCACTTTCTTGAAGCCGTCTATTATCCAGTCAGTACTCACATTTCCCCAGTGATCTCAGAAATGCCCTTTCTATCAGTTTTTTTAAAATACAGAATCCAAATCCTCAAAATAGAAGTCTATGAACTGCATTTGAGAGATATGCTAATTTAAATGTGACAAAATTCTCAATCTCTCTTAAAGTAAGAACCCAGCTGAGCCATAGCTTCTCAGGGGGAACCTCCCCAGCCGCTGAACTCTCTCTCCTGAACTTCGTCTGCCAGCATTCATTTGGAAGAAGAGCTGACTGCTCCTGCTGCCTGGATGGGGCTTATTTGGCATGATGTTTAAACATACAGAAACGTCAACAAAGCCACCACGTATCTGAGGAAAACCCGTTCCATTTAAAGGCGTTTCCTCGAAGGTTATTTTCAAAGGGTGTGGTAGTGATTTTTAAGGTCTTGAGACTCTTATAAGACCCTTTTGTCTCAATAACACTTCTGTGTGTAGACTTATTTGAACAGAAAACAACTCAGTAAGTGCCATGAACATTCACCTAATTGTCCATGTTGCACCAGCAAACAAGACCAGTATTTTTGGAAATGCTTTCAATTTGACACTGTAACGAGATTCCTTAAATTAAATTTCTGACTCAGATCTTTGTCATTCCTGTAGAGGTTTTTAAAAGTTTTTGGATTGATTTGAGAGAGAAAGACAGACAGACACTGATTTGTCCCACTCATTTATGTTCGTTGATTCTTGTATGTGCCCTGACCAGGAACTGAACTACAACATTGGTGTATGGGGATGATGCTCTAACCTACTGAGCTACCCAGCCATGGAACCTGAAGGGTCTTTTCTTTTCTTTTTTTTAAGATTATTTATTTATTTATTTTTAGAGAGAGGGGAAGGGCAGGAGAAAGAGGGAGAGAGACATCAATGTTTGGTTGCCTCTCACACGCCCCATACCAGGGAACCTGGCCCCCGACTGGGAACTGAACTGGCGACCCTTTGGTTCACAGGTCAGCGCTCAATTCACTGAGCCACACCAGCTGGGGCAGGTATTGCATGTTTTAAAAATTCTTGTGACACATTGGTTGCAAAGCACAGTCACTCCAAAGTTTCACCTATGCCCAGCAGCTGTGGGGTGCAACTTCGTAGGGTATGCAAAGCAGGCAGGCTCTACCTAGTTTATTTTATTATTACTTATGTAATCCTCACACAAGGATATACTTAGTTTAGGGAGGGAGGGAGAGAGAGAGAAACATCCATGTGAGAGAGAAACATCGATTGGTTGTCTCCTGTTCATACCCTGACCCAGAATCGAACCCCCAACTTAGATATGTACCCTGACTGGGGAGCAAACCTGCAACCTTTCTGGTGTACAGAACGATGTTCCAACCGACTGAGCCACCCAGCCAGGGCTCTACCTAGTTTTAATATCTGCTTATTTGGGCTTCGTTTAAACTAATTGGATATCTGAACATTTGAGTTTGGTGCCCATTGGGCTTTTGGGCCGACAGATTTTAGCCAGCTGTGAAGTGTACAAGTAGGGCTGACACACGGAGGCCAGCTGGCTCATTTATGGAACAATGCCCAGGGTAGCGGACCTTTGGAAATCCTTGGCAAACAACAGAACTGACTCCCACACCGTATTTCTGAGAAAAAGGTGCCCTGATTTCCACAGGACTTATTTGAGAACAGTGTTCACAGTATGTTATTGCTGTATTTCCTCCCTAGAGAAAAGCAAAGTAAATAAATGCTTAATGCAAGTTAAAGGGGATGCAGACCTACGTGGAGAACTTCTCCTAAGGCTTTTTCAGAAAATGCTTCCTACACCCTAATCTCTTCCAGAGCCAGGACCATAGTTGTCAGGTTTCCCTCCGTATAACATGTGCCCAGCACAGGGGTTATTACAACGCAACCTGACCAATGGCTCAGCCCCGTCTTCCTGCGTTTCTCTCATCTTTACAGGCCACACTGACCATCTTTCCACTGCACACCTGCAGGGAGGTCAGAATTTCAGCGCTGATCTGGGAAAAAGACGTGACCACTAGGTGGCAGTAGCGCACAACTTTTAGTCCGGCACAGTCACTTTGCCTCCAGGTTCCTGGGGCTTTTGTCAATTCTGATCCCTCTGCCTAGAGCACCTTTCCAGCCCCTCTTCAACTAGTGCACGTCCGCCCAACTTTCAAATCTCACATCGCTTCTTCAGCCACGCCGTCCCAGATCTCCCTCATTAGATCCTCTAATCAGGCTTTCAAAACCTTCTCCTTTTTTTAAATTGAAGTTTTGGTAAATTGAATTCAACAATATCTAAAACAGTTAACATTTTAGAACGTCAGTGTAATTGACAAATCAACAAAGATCATGAACATCTCAATCGATGCAGCAAAAATATTTAGCAGAACCCGACATCCATCCATAACAAAAATTCTCAGCAAACTAGGAATAGAAAGGAATTGTGTCAACCTGATTTTTAAAAATCTGCAAAAACCATCCCTGGCTTGTGTGGCTCAGTGGATTGAGCACGGGCGAGAACCAAAGGGTTGCCAGTTTGATTCCCAATCAGGGCACATTCCTGGGTTGCAGGCCAGGTCCCCAGTAGGCGGCGTGTGAGAGGAAACCATACACTGATGTTTCTCTCCCTGTTTCTCCTTCCCTTCCCTTCTCTCTAAAAATAAATAAAATCTTTTTTAAAAATCTGCAAAAACCTATATCAAGCAACATACTTAATGGTGCATGATAGAGCGCTATTTCCCTATGATTAGAAACAAGATCTTGCTTTTAGCCCTTTTATTCAGTATTGTACTGGAGGTTTGTTGCAGTGGTGGACACAGCTAATGGTTTCCCAGCATTCAAATTTCCCTTTTCCCTTTAGGTAATAGAAACCCCCATTCCATATTTGGAAGGCCACGTACCAGGGCCCATATTTCCACAGCCACTTTTGTTGCTATACCTAGCCATGAGCTAAGTTCTGGCCCATGGGATGTGAGCAGAAGAGAGGTTCAAATTATGGGTCCTACTCTTAGAAAATATTGTGAGTCAGTCTCTCTCTCTCCCCCCCCCCTCCCCCTCCCTTTCCTTCCCTCTCTCTCCTTTCCTACTGTCTCAGAAACATATCAAAGCTACATTTTTTATAGAAGAAAAGCTGCTGAACCCTGGGCTGGTAGCTCAGTTGGTTAGAGCATCGTCCTGATACACCAAGGCTGAGGGTTCAATCCCTGGTCAGAGCTCTCAGAGGAATCAACCAAAGGATGCATGAATAAGTGGAACAACAAATCAATGTTTCTTTCTCCCCCTTCTTTCCTTTCTCTCTCTCTCTCAAAAAAAAAAATCAATACTTTTTTTTTAAAAGAGAAGTTCTTGATAAGTAAGTAGGCCTAGACTGTTCAACCATACACTGTTAAATGAGAGAGAAATGAAATTTTATATATATATATATATATTTTTTTTTCCCCCTTGGGTGCTTTTGTTACAGCAGCTTAAAGTGCTTCTTAATCAATACAGTGAGGCATGATCTGGTTACTGCTATGATTTCTCTGTGAACTTCAGGAGAGTAGGGTGTTTGTCCACTATTACTCCCCACAGTGTCCAGTGTCCCCAGCCTCTGGCATGGTGCCTGGCACATGGGGGACCTTACACTAATGTACAATAAGTGGATGAATGAGAAGTTAGCGGGGAGGAGGTACAGGATAAAAGTGGAAGTCCCAAGGGTGAGGATGCCTGGGTTTGTCACAAGTTGTCACAAACTAAGTGGCCTAAAACAACATAAATCTTTCCATTCTGGTGGTAAGAAGTCCCAAATGGGTTGGCAGGCTGGGGGGTCTTTTGGAGGCTCCAGAGGAAAATCGAATTCCTTGCCCTTTTCACCTTCTAGAGCCACCTGCCTCCCTTGGCCTGTGACCCTGCACCACACTGACCTCAGCTTCCATCTTTCTTTCTCTAATTTTAATTTTTTTACTTTTAAATTGATGTTAGAGAGAGGGTAAGGTAGGGAAGGGAGAGATAGAGGGAGAGAGGGAGACAGAGAGACATAAATCGGCTGCCTCTAGTAGGCGCCCTGACCAGGAATCGAAACTGCAAACTTTTGGTGCATGGGACGGTGCTCCAACCAACTGAGCCACCTGGCCAGGGTTATCTCTGACTTTTAAATTAATTTTATTAAATGTATAGGGGTGGCATTGGTTGATAACATTCTATGGGTTTCAAGTGTACAGCTGTATAACACATCACGTATATATTGTACTGTGTGCTCACCACCCAAAGTCAAGCCTCCTTCTTCCACTGGGTATTTGGCCCATTTACCCTTTTCTACCTCACCCCATGCCCCTTCTCCTCTGGTAACCAACACACTGTTGTCTATGTGTCGGAGTTTTTGTTTGTTTGCACTGTTGTCTGGTTTGTGGCTCAGTTTTAGACATATATCCCACACATGAGTGGAACCATGTGGCTCTTGGCTTTTTCCATCGCTCTTCTTTTGCTAAGCATGATGTTCTCACGATCCATCCGATCCATCTGTGGTGTCTTCTCTAATTCTGATCTTGGTGCCTCCCTCTCACAAGGAGCCTTGTAATTACACTGAACCACCCAAATAATCCAGGATGATCTCCCCTTCCTCCCCATCTCGTGATTTTTTAAGCCTCACCCGAGGGTATATTGATTGATTGATTTAGAGAGAGTGATAAAGAGAAACATCAATCAGTTGCCTCCTGTCCACACCCCAACCAGGGACCAAACTTGCAACCTAGGTATGTGCCCTGACTGGGAATCGAACCTGAAACCTTTTGGTGTTCGAGATGATGCTCCAACCAACTGAGCCACCTGGCCAGGGCATGTTTCTTAATTTCATCACATCTATGACGCCCCTTTGCCATGTATGACACTCTTAGGTTCTGGGAGCTGGGACATCACATGTTCAGGAGAACCACTGTTCTGCCCACCATTGAAGGGCGAGAGTATGGAGCCTGCTTTGTGATCCTCAGAGTGGTAAGCTCACGCAGTTGCACGGGGAATGTTGGCTAAGACCTGTGTGCCAGGCCCTGGGGATGCAGAGATAAAACAACCTGGTCCCTTGGGAGGAGCTCGTGGCCCCGTCCGGGAGAGAGATGATCAAGATGCACTGTGCTAAGTAGCCAGGGTACGATGAGGTGTTAGGGAAGCACAGGTGGGTCAGGCAAGAGTTTGCAGGGACAACAGCTTCTCACCTGAAACCTGAAAGGTGAGCAGTTAGCCAAGCAAGAGGGAATAGAAAGCAGAGGCCACGGCCCTGGCTGGGTAGCTCCGTTAGAACATCATCCTGTTACACCAAGGTTGTGGGTTCAATCAGTTGGGGCACATACAAGAAGCAACCAATGAGTGCATGAGTAAGTGGAACAACAAATCAATGTTTCTCTCTTTCTTTCTTTCTCTCTCCACCCCTCCCACCCCACCCTCTCAAGCCAATTTAAAAAATTTTAAATGAAAGCAGAGACAATGTATCACAGTCTCACTAGGGCTTCTTGGGAACTCTGAGCCTTTCTGGGTGACAAATGAAAGGAACCACTGCCTTTGCAATTGTTACATGTTAAACATTCCCCTGTCTCTTCTTCATTTAAAAGTGAAAGTGAGCCCTGGATGGTGTAGCTCAGTGGATTGAGCTCAGGCCTTCAAAGCAAAGGATTGCCAGTTCGATTCCCCGCCAGGGCACATGCCTGGGTTGTGGGCCAGATCCCAGTAGGGGGTGCACAAGAGGCAACCACACATTGATGTTTTTCTCCCTCTCTTTCTCCTTCCCTTCTCCTTTCTCTAAAAATAAATAAATGAAATCTTTAAAAAAATAAAAGAAGTTGTACGTTAAAAAAAAAAGTGAAAGTGAACCCAGAGATATGGAAATAAAGAACAAACTGACAGTGACCAGAGGGAAGGCGGGAGGGGGGTAATGGGGCAAGGGGAAGAAGGGGAAGGGTCTAGTCAAGAACATGGACAAAGGACCCATGGACACATAGACAAAGACAATGGGGGAGGGGAGGGTTGAGTGGGGGGAGGAGCTGGTTCGGGCAGAGGAGAGTAATGGTGGGGAAAATAGGGACACCTGTAATTGAACAACAGTAAAAAAAGTGAAAGTAACTGAGGAAACTCATGCCGGTAAAGTCTTGATTCAACAAACTGGAAGAGGTCGCGGTGGTGTTGTGTTGGGGTTTTTTAAAGAGGAAGCCACGGGGGAGGGGGAGGGAGTGAGAAACCCAATGATCTAACCTCGCAGACTCTAACCCGACATCCCGGGTTAAACTCCTAGAGGGCTGTGGAGGATCTGAAATAACGTGTGACGTGCCTGGCAAACATAACTGGCGTGGAGACGTGGTCAGTGGTAGAAAGTGAAACTCCTGCTATGACTGCTATCCACTGAATCAGCATCCATTGAACGCCTCGTCTGGTGCTAGTCACTGAGAAACTGCTATTCTGGATACATTGGATAGACAGATACATGGGTCAGTTGATGGGTTTCCAATACATAAGTCAATAGGTGAGTGGATTAAGGCATTGACTCGTTGCCTAATGAAGGGTGGAATGGATACAGGGTCGTGTGGGAATGAATGCGTGATGAGTGGTTGAATGAGTAAATGAATGAGCCAGAGAGTGAATAGATGGAGTCCAGGTGAAGTGCAAACTCCACTTGGCAGCCCCGCGGCCAGGTCCGGTGCCCTCTGTATAACCTGGGTCCCTCCCTCTCCCTCCATCTCCCACAGGCACGCATGCCGGCAGGCACTGCCCTGGATACGCTCTGCCAGGATCCCCCGGTGGCACTAAGAACAAACCCAGAAAGCCCCACTCGAGTCTCTCCCCTGGTCTCTCCATCGAGTCCGTGCACGTGGGCAGCGATCTGACGTCGGAATTCAGTTCTGCTGAAGCTCACACGTGAATAATACCCTAGTCTCGCACACCAAGAGAAGTGAGTGTGGGGATAACATCATTTTATACCATTTACTCACATTATGAAATGTCCAATCTTTTTTTTTTAAATCTTCACCCAAGGATGTGTTTATTGATTTTAGAGAGGAAGGAGAGAGAGAGAGAAACATCCATCGGTTGCCTCCCGCACACACCCCGACCGGGGACAGAACGTGCAAGCTGAGTGTGTGTCCTGACCAGGAATCTACCCACAACCTTGTGGTGACAGAGGACCCTCCACCTAACTGAGCCACCCGGCCAGGGCTCCGCTAGGTGTGGCTTGGTTTTACCTTTGGGGAAGGTTTGAAGAGGCGGTGAGGGGTTTGCTTGGCGAGCAGGTGTGATGTCATGAAGGGGATGACATCAGCAAGTTGCTTACAAGGTGAACTGGAGCACACGCGATGGATAAAAGAGAGCGTCCTTCAGGTCCTGAGACTTTGCACAGAACTCTGTCACCTGGTCGCTAGCGTTTATTGAGCGCGTACTACGGGTCAGTCACTGTTTGAAACGCTTCGCATGTCGTGTCCACTTAACGCCACGAAAAATCCTAAGAAGTGGGTGTTCACAACGCACCCGTTTTACAGCTAAGGCAAGGGAGGCTCGGGGGAGGTCCCTTTCCTCACGGCGCACGTGAGTGAGCAGCAGCCCTGGGATTCGAACCCAGGCATTCCGGCTAGGAAACCTTAACCCCTGAGCACGCTTCCCCCACATCCCAGAGATCCTGGGGAATTAACCCAGAGGGAGGGACAGCGCGGGACACAGGTTGTATTACAATACTTAGGAAGCTCGGCCCCGCCACGAGGAAGGGCCGCGGGGCTCCTGGAAGGGCCAGGCCCACCCAGGCCATCCTGCTTCTTCCCCCGCCTCTCTGGGCAGTCGTCTCAGACGCAGGCGTCAGGATCCAGTCCTCTAGCCTCGAGGTCAGACGCGAGGGGGGGCGCGACGCCAGCTGCGCCAGTCCCAAAGGACCAGCGTGGCCAGGGAGACGAGGACTAGGCCGGCCAGCCCGAGGCGGACTAGGTTGCCCCGGGTGTAGTCCAAGGAGGCAGAGCCTGTGGAGCCACAGGGGCCAGCGGGCAGGCGGTCAGCACCGCCCCCCGCCCCTCCCCCCCCCCCCCCCCCCCCCGCGACGAGGTCTTTGCTCCGCCCTCCCGGTCTCTCCCTCCTGGGTGAGTCGGGGCCACAACTCGTTCCAAGGGGAGAGGAGTCGATGGGGAAGAGGGTTGCAGGGTGCGGGACCTCGGCTTCTGGGTCTGAGAGAGGAGGGGCGGGGGCCCGAGGGGGAGGGGCTGGGTTGGCGGCCCCTTACCGTCGAAGCTGACGACCAGAGGCTCGCTGCGCGCAGACAGCACGTAGGGCGCGGCGAGCGTGTGGTAGTAGCAGGTGTAGGTGCCCGCGGCACGCGCGCGGGGCAGCGAGAAGTCGGCCCAGGGCTGCGTGGCCTCCAAGTACTGCAGCGGCGCTGCCTCGCCCACGCGGTACAGCACGAAGCTCATGTTCCGCACGCGGCCGGCGCAGCGCAGGCTCACGGTGTCGCCGGGGGGCAGCGCTACCAGCGACGGGCGCGGCAGCTGGTCTGGGAGCGGGAGGAAGGGGACCAGCGTGGGCGCAGCTCTGCGCCTCCATGTCCTCCCTCTCCCTGCCTGTGAGCCTCCTTTCCCCTCTGTGCCCGCGCCCCAAATTCTGTGTCTCTGCTTTCACCTCCCCGTCTCCAGAGTCACTCTCCCTGGGTCTGAGAGGCAGTGTCCCCTGACTTTCTTTTCCTATCTGTGTGTGTGTCTCCCAGGGTTTGCCAGTCTCAGCCCCAGCGACATGTTGGATAAATCTGCATCATTCTTTGTGGTATAGGGTGGAGGGCTGTCCTGAGCAGGGCGCAAACACCCCTGGTTGAGAATCACTTGTCTATCTGTCTGTCTCTCTCAATCTCTCTCTCTCTCCTTTGTGTTATTGTCTCTGTCCCTCCCGCCCCTCCCTCATCCCACTCCTGTATCCCTTCTCCACCCCCCCTCCCACCCCCAGGACCGCACCTGTCACCAGCAGTTCCAAGGCATCGCTGGGTTGGGACCAGACGCCCCGTGCCCACCGTGGACTGCTGTAGCAGCAGTGGTAACTGCCCGCCTGGGCCTCAGTCACCTCCTCCAGGAAGAATTCCACCAGTTGCCTGAACAACACATCCTGGGACAGCATGGGGGCAGTGTCTCCAGACTTGAAGAGTACAAACCTCCAGGCAGGTCGGGGCGCCCGACAGGTCAAGGTCACATTGATCCCAGGGCTCACAACTGCAGCAGGGTGAGCCCACAGCCACGGCTTGGGGTATGAGGGTGGGGGGACTGAATAAATGGGTGGCCTGAGCTCAGGTAGCAAGAACTTGGGGCGTGTGAGTGGGGGGACTGAATAATTGGGTATCCTGGGTCCTCGGACTTCCTGGGTACCTGCAGACATGAAGGGGAGGCTGGGATGAGGGAAGAGTCACCTGGAACAATCACTGTCCCTTTCTCAGCCTCAGTTCCCTCTTTGTGAAATAGGAAGGTGCTAGATGGACCCTCAGTGGAGTTGTCAAAACTAGCTGCTAACCACAGAAGCAAGGCGTTAACTCCTGAGCTTTCCTACACGGTTTTTAGACCTGATGTCCAGGGGTTAGGTCCCAGGAATCTGTGATTTTAAATTGCTCTCCAAAAGATTTGTAACATATTTCAATAGTTACCAAACTTGCTATCTATTTTGGGTGTGTGGGGGTGGGGGGATGTTGGATTTCTACCTCAGACCCTTTCCCAAAGCAAGTCCCCAATTAATAAAAGACCTACATGTATTTTTTTAAACAACAGAAGTATTATAAGAAAATATATTTGTCTTAGGAATCGAGAAAGCTGTCTTAAAATATAAACTAAAAATTCAGAAGGGACAAGGTTAGTAAGTTTGACCCCTTCAACATTTTCAAGTTGTGCCTGAGAAAAAAACAAGTAAATGACAACACGGGCTGAAATGAGCGACTTATAAATCACATACATTAAGAATAAATCCAAGGGCCAACCCAGCTGAACTCTGGGTAGAACATGTGACCAGGCAATTCACAGAACAGGAAGTCCAATTGACCAAAACATGCTTGGGAGTGGTTAGAAGGATTACTCAACCTTTGTAGTAATCACTTAAGAAAAATTAAAACAACAGCAAGGTATTTTTGACTATCAGATTGTCAAAATTTAAAAAAAAGGTTACTATTTCAGCTGAGTGAAGATGCAGTACACAGACCCTTAGGCTGTACTTGACTGTGTCTTTCAAGAAGGCAGTTTGTCGGTTTCTATCAAGATACACAAAGGGCATGACCAACATCCCAAAAATTCCATGGCTGCACCTTGATAAACACACATATACGTGCACAAAAAGCTCAGCCCGACTGGCGTGGCTCAGTGGATTGAGCGAGCGCCAGCCTGCAAACCAAAAGGTCACTGCACTGGTTCAATTCCAAGTCAGGGCACATGCCTGAGTTGCAGGCCAGGTCCCCAGTTAGGGATGTACGAGAGGCAACCAATCTATGTTTCTCTCACGCATCAGTGTTTCTCTCCCTCCTGTCTCTCTCCTTTCCACTCTAAAATAAATAAATAAATAAATAAAATATATATTTTAGAGAACCAAAATGGCGGCGTAGGTAGACACACTGCGCCTCCTCGCACAACCAGAACTGACAGAAAATCGAACGGCAAGGGCGTCCGACACCAAGGAAATAAAAAATAAACATTCATCCAGACCGGTAGGAGGGGCGGAGACGGGCACCGGGGTGGAGAGGACTCTCATGGCTGTGGTGGGACCGAGACTGGTGGAGTGTGGGACAAACGGGGCAGGCAGCCCGAGCACTAGCAGACCCTGCAGCCACACATTCATGCAGATAAACCAAGAGGGCCGGACTCGGAGTGGCGGAGAGCGGGGCAGGCAGAGTGAGGGTAGCACACCGCAGCCCCACATTCGAACATAGATAAACCGGACGAACGGCAGGGAGCGAAGCAGACCGCGCAACCCAGGGCTCCAGCTCGGGGGAAATAAAGCCTCAAGCCTCTGATTGAAAACACCCGTGGGGGTTGGGGTGGCAGCAGGAGAGACTCCCAGCCTCACAGGAGAGGTCGTTGGAGAGACCCACAGGGGCCTAGAGTGTGCACAAGCCCACCCACTCGGGAACCAGCACCAGAGGGGCCCAATTTGATTGTGGGTATCGGAGTGAAAGATTGAAATCCGGAGGAGAGTGAAGCGGGCACCATTTCCCTCTGGGCCCCTCCCCCACGTACAGCATCACAGCACAGCAACCAGCGTTACCCCGCCCTGGTAAACAACTAAGGCTCTGCCCCTTAAAGTAACAGATGCGCCAGGACAAAAAAAGAAAAAAAAAAAGGCCCAAATGACAGAACACTTCAAAGCTCCAGAAAAAATACAGCTAAATGAGGAAGAGATAGCCAACCTATCGGATGCACAGTTCAAAGCACTGGTTATCAATATGCTCACAGACTTGGTTGAATCTATTCGAAAAACAGATGAAAAAATGAAGCCTATGCTAAGAGAAACAAAGGAAAATGTACAGGGAACCAATAGTGATGAGAAGGAAACTGGGACTCAAATCAACGGTGTGGACCAGAAGGAAGAAACAAACATCCAACCAGAAAAGAATGAAGAAACAAGAACTTGGAAAAATGAGGAGAGGCTTAGGAACCTCCCAGACGCCTTGAAACGTTCCAACATCCGAATTATAGGGGTGCCAGAAGGAGAGGAAGAACAAAAAATTGAAAACTTATTTGAACAAATAATGAAGGAGAACTTCCCTAATCTGGCAAAGGAAATAGACTTCTGGGAAGTCCGGGAAGCTCAGAGAGTCCCAAAGAAGCTGGACCCAAGGAGGAACACACCAAGGCACATCATAATTACATTACCCAAGATTAAACGCAAGGACCTACATCCAAGATTACTGTATCCAGCAAAGCTATCATTTAGAATGGAAGGGAAGATAAAGTGCTTCTCAGATAAGGTCAAGTGAAAGGAGTTCATCATCACCAAGCCCTTATTATATGAAATGTTAAAGGGAGTTACCTAAGAAAAAGAAGATCAAAACTACGAACAGTAAAAATGACAGCAAACTCACAGTTATTAACAACTACACCTAAAACCAAAACAAAAGCAAACTAAGCAAACAACTAGAACAGAAACAGAACCACAGAAATGGAGATCACATGGAGGGTTGTCAATAGGGGAGTGGGAGGGGGAGAGGGGGGAAAGGTACAGAGAATAGGTAGCATAAATGGTAGGTAGAAAATAGACAAGGAGAGGGTGGGAATAGTATAGTAAATGTAGAAGCCAAAGAACTTATATACATGACCCATGGACATGAACTATAGCGGGGGAATGTGGGAGGGAGGGGGTGGGCAGGAGGGAGTGGAGTTGGGGGGGGAATGGGACAACTGTAATAGCATAATCAATAAATATATTAAATATATATATATATATATATTTTAAAGTTCATACAGAAACACTCACTCCAGCACTGGTTGTAAGGGGAAAGTTGGAAACAACTTAAATATACAAAAAGAAAAAAAAAAAAAAAGGAAAAAAAAAAGGGCCAAACAAATTAGAATCCAGCCGTACAATGGCAAATGCTAGACAGCAGTTTAAAAGGAAAAAAAGGTAGAACTAGCTAAATGGCATGGAAATATCTCCAAGAGAGACTGTAAAGTGGAAAATATAAGATGCAAAAAGAAGAAGAAGAGGGAGGAGGAGGAAGGGGAAGGGGAGGGGGAGGGAGGGGGAGGAGGAGAAGAAGAAGAAGGAGGAGGGGAGGGGGAGGGGGAGGACAATGTGAGTCATGAAATAGCGATTTTGCCTTGGCAAGGAAACCAAGAAGTGCATAAATACATATACGTGTTTGAATGCTTGGAAATTTTTGTAAGGATTCAGAGAAGTTAAGGAAGATATGAGGAAGGGGAAGAGAGAGGCTGTTACATGTCCTTCAGTAATGATTGAATATTTAAACCATGAATATATATTAGTTTTATCATTTGAGCATAGTAATTTAAAATAAATTGATAATTTTGGTATTAATAGTTCAGTAGATGGTTCTTATTTGAAGCTGGAGTGTAGTGGAGGGAGGGGGAGGTTTGAGAGAAAGAGATCATCTCACTGTCAGAAAATCTGGAAAAAAACCCAGATCTATTTCAGGATGGGGGACCCTACTTTCCAAATGAGGGAATAATTAATTAGCATTGCCAGATATCCTATCTTTGAGCTCTGTGCTATGTCAAATTCTGAGCCCAGAGTTTTACACATGTGATTTTATTAAATCCTCACAACAGCCCATTTCACACAGAAGGAGACTGAGTCTCAGCATGCAGTGGCTTGTTCAAGGTCATAAATGAATAAGACAGTAAAAGTGGGGTTCCTGTTTAGGTATCTAGCTCCAGAGTTCATGGTCTTCACTACTCACCTATACTGCTCACTAAAGGGAGTGAGAAGGGATGCAAAGAAATGAAGGAGGGGGAGAGGGAAATAAGGAAATCTAGGGTGAGGGTGGGCACCGAAAATAAAATCTGAGTAGTTGGGAAACGGGTGTCAGCAACATGCAGGGGAATGGGTGGGGGCTGTACTCACCCGTCCAAGTGATGCCCGTGTAACACAGGGGCCCTGTAGAAGGTTGAAGGGGCTTGGTCTTGTTAAAGCCATAGGCTTTGGGTATAAGTCCCATGTCATTGGAAACCCCAGGAATCTAAGTCCCCAGGCCCTCTTTCCTCCAGGAAACAGGAATCTTGGCTGCACTTCCTCCTCTCTTGCTAGCCATAAATCAGGACTTCCAATCCCCACCTACTTGAGAAGCCAGAATCTGGACCCAGGACCCTGTTGCCTTTGTACCCTAGAGTTCAGGCCTTTGGACACCACCCTTTCCCAGGAGATGGTAATCTGAGCCCAGTTTCCCCTCCGTGGGTTCAGGAATCTGGGCCCCAGCTCCCTCCTTTCCCAGGGACCCAGATATCCTGGCTTCCATCTCCCCACCCACATCAGAATCTGGGAATTTACACTCCCTGTCTGCAAGAGTTCAGGTCTCTAGCCCTTTCCTGCCTCAAGAGCTGGAGAATTCTGCCCCCAACTTCCTCTTCTTCCAGGAACCCGGGGATTCAGGGCCCCTGTGTCCTCTTGCTTTAAGACCCAGGGTCTGGGCACCTGTCCTGAACTGTTATTCTAGTGCAGAGTTCTGAGCCCTCAGCTAATGCTGCCTAATCACTCTGCACCTGCCCTCAGGGAGACTCAGCAGTCCTGCCCTTTGCTCGTACCCCCCCCTCCTTAGGTTTCTGGGACCCCAGAGTCTGTCTCTCTGAACCCCACCCCAGCCAGGGACCCAAAGAGAGGGCGTGCGGTGGCTCACAGAGGGTCAGCAGCTGCAGGATCAGCACCAGGGCCATGGTGGGCAGGTCTGGCTGAAGGCGGAGCGGCAGCCAGTATTCAGCCTTGCTGTCTCAACGCCCAGGAAGTGAGGCAACATCAGAAAGTCAGAGTCAGAGATCTGTGTTCAGGGATGGAGCGAGGCGGGGGCTCCTGGAGGACTGTGTCACAGCCTCATGATGCTGTGGGAAAAGCTGGAGTTGGGGCAGTCATAACCCGTTGTGTTCATTAATTAAACTTTAAAAACACTTAGCACCTGTTATGGGCCAGACCCCGCTGCGCGATTCTGGGGCATACAGAGGAGTCAGACCTCATTACTGCCCTCCAGCAGCTCCCGGCTGATGGAAGGACGGATGCGGACCAAGTCAGTTTTAAAAATAAGTGATGCGCGCTCTAACGGAGGTCCCCTAGGGCACTGTGAGAATCCACAGACGACGAGAGTTAGGGCTTCAGGGCAAGCCGATTTCGATCTGAGACCTCAAATGATAGCTCCGTCATTCGTCCTCACCCTGCCTCCGCTTCCCCATCTGTAAAATGGGCTTTCGTAAGTAAACTACGAAATGAGGACCACTGCATTCCGCCTTAAGTGAGTTGCAGCAGGAGGCCTGGGCAGTAGAAGTTATTCTTCTAGAGGGATATCTAGGCTGAGACAACAGACGGCGGCAGCAGGTGCGCCGAGGCATGCTTGCACTAAAAGCAAGAACGTTGCCTTCTGTCCTGCCGCCGCTGAGAACTTCGGTTCTGCGCTAGTGCGCAAGCGCGGACTCAGCGGTGCCTCCGGCGCGGGGACCACAATTCCCAGGGTGCCCCGCGCCGCCGCCGCAGCCGCCGAGACCAAGATGGCTGGGAGTAAGTTCGGGCAGCAGGGGTGTGTGGGGCGTGGGGTGAACCTGGGCAGTGTAGGGCTGGGGCGCGGCAGTACTCCCGTGGAGGCGGCAGGGTTGGGGCCGGAGGGGGACGCCGAGGTCACGAGAGGGCTCCTCCAGAGCGCTGGTGGCGCCAGAGGGTTAGAGAGGTCACCAGGGGCATTGCCTGCTGGAATGACCCTCCCCATCCACCTCCCCAGGACTCGCCGCCTTCCTCAAGAATGCCTGGGCCAAGGAGCCGGTGCTGGTCGCGTCCTTCAGCATCGCGGGCCTCGGTGCGTGAGCGCGAACGTGCATATCACCCCAACCGCCGTTCCAGCTTTACCTTCCCCACCCGCCCCACAGGTCCCGTTCCCCGCACTGGGGTTCCGTCCTTCCCCCGAAGGCCCCCTGACCGCTCTCTGCGTTCTGTGTCAACACCCCCACGAGGTCCTCTGGCCTACCCATCCCTAATATTATGACCCCTTCGCCAGCCCCTTTCCTCCCCACCCCAAGAGGTCCCTAATGCCCCTCTAGGAGAGGATCCCAACCTTGGCTGTGCATTAACAAAACCTAAGCGATAAATAACAATAATAAATGTCCGAATCCTTCCCACTTTCACCATCACAATCTCCCAGAGACTAATGTGAGGTCTGAGAGCCTCTGCTCTAGGACAGGGTTACTCATGAACGTGCATTGGGGTCACTTGGGTGTGTGCGTGTGTGTGGAGGGGGGTGCTTGTTAAAATGCAGGCTGATTCCGTAGGGCTGGGCGGGGCCTGGTATAGTGCATTTCTGACAAGTCCCCAGGTCTTGTGAACGCTGATGGTCTGCAGGTCACTGGGAAACGTTCTTAGGAGACAGTTGTCCCATAGGCCACACTGACCACGGAGCCCTTGAAATGCTAAGTGTTACCCCCAATGCAAAGTAGACACTGTACTTCAAAGACTTAATACGACAGAAAGTATATAAAATGTCTCCATTTTTCTCATGGTGTGTTGAAACAATGTTTTGGATATACCACCTTAAATACATTTTAAAAATTAACTGGTATGTTAACTGTAATGTGGCAATTAGGAAATGTAAACGTATACATGTGGTTCTTGTATTTCTGTCAGTGCTGGCCTAGAATGTTCCATTATATGCCCTGCCCTACCCCCCAGGGCTTCTGGCTCCCACCCTAGATGGACTGCTCTTGTACAAGCCCTCTTCCTCAGTGTTCACGATTTCCCTAGAACATTCCTAAGGACACTCCCCCACCCCAGAGTGCTCAGTGACCATGTCTGCAACCAATGCGCTCCTTCCATAACTACCCCCACTTCCCTCTTTGGTGCCCTCTAGGTCCCATGTATCTTTAAGTGTTTGGCTCCCAGGCCTACCTCCAAAAAAAAAAAAAAAAAAATTATAAACCTTCTGATAAATGGGGATCCTGAGGTGCCAAGGCGCTTTGGAAAGCAGAGGGGCCTCCTGGAGGTGCTGTACTTCCTGCTTCCCTCCCCCACCCCCCATGCGCTCAGCCTCCAAAGTTCAGCCTCTGCCCCATCCCCTTCCAGGGCAGAGCCACCTTCCCTGGGCCTCACCCCTGTCTCTCCACAGCTATAATGCTGCCCATCTTCAGCCCCTATACCAAGTATGCCATCATGATCAACGAGGCCACTCCCTACAACTACCCAGGTGAGTGGGGGTTGGATCCATCTCTTCCGTTTTCCAAGTCTCTGTCTCCCTGATTGTCTCTGCATCTCTGACCCTTACTCCCCTGTCTTCTCTCTCCCTGGAGTCCCCATTCCCTCTTAGAATATAAAGTGACAGGCCAGCCCTCCTAGGGCCCCTAGAGATCTGGTCTTAGTGGCCCACCCTCCTGTCCTACAGTGCCCGTCCGAGATGATGGGAACATGCCCGATGTGCCCAGTCACCCCCAGGACCCCCAGGGCCCAAGCCTGGAGTGGCTGAAGAAACTGTGAACACCTCCACTGACCAGAAGGACATCCCCTCTCCTATATTCCCCAATAAAAGTGTGAAAACCTATCCTAGAATCGAGAGAGTGTGTGATTACAGGTGGGAGCAGCAGACAGTGGCCAAGGAGAGTGTGGAGTCAGTTTATTGGGAGGGGTTCAGTCAAAGGGGGGGCTGGCTAGGGTGGGGTAGGGCAGCAGTTTGTCTGGCCCCCGGGAAACCCAACTGGAGTCCAGGGCCTCATCTGCTTCAAAGCCGAAGTCTTCCTCGACCTTTATCTGGGGGAGAAAAGAGGGAGGTGTGAGTAGGCCTGGGGTCTGGGGAAGACCCTTCAGCCCCACCATTCCTGCTCTCCTAGGCCCAACAGCCTCCTCTGTGCACCCCAGAAAGTCCTAGTGTTCCTGGGTCCATGTGGTCTCCAGATTCTCCAGCCTCCCATCCCTCTTCCTCCTCCCCACAGCCTCCTCCAGGTCTTCCTCCTCTCTACCCAAGCCTTCCTGGCTTTTTCTAACTCTTCCCTTTCCCCCAATAACCTCAACCCTCCAACCCTGCTTCATGTCCTCTCTCCAATTCTCCCACCAGACACCTGTTGTGAAGCCCACAGCCCTGGTCCCTCCTCGCCTGGCCCCCGGGCTCCAGGCCTCCCACCTGCACAGGGGCCAGTTCTGGAGTTAGTGGGACTCCCGCTCGGCGTCCTTCCCGGGGTACTCGCCGCCTCTTCCGCCCACTGGGCCCCTCACCGGGGGCTGGGCTGCTGGGTTCTGGGGGTGCCGACGTCCTTCTGGGTGGAGACAGCCCCTCCTTCTCTGGAGGCTCATTTTCAGCATTGCCTGGGGTGGGGGCATCTGTGCCCTGGCTGCCCTCATCCTGGTGAGGAGACAGGAGGCAGGTGAAGACTGCCCTGGACTCCCGGCTCGGCCAGGTCCCACAGACCCTGCAGATCCCGCAGACCTGGCGCTCACCTCCAGCATGATGGTGAGCTGGCCAGCACGGTAGTCATCGCCGTAGGAGTCCAGCACTCTCATGAGGAACCTGCGCCGGGGAGAAGCCACCAGAGGACACCTTCATTTCCTGGCAGTCAGGGAAAGGGGCACCTATCGGCCCAGCTCCGGTTCCCTTCAAAATCAAGGGTCCTTGACCTGGAACGTTTGGGGCTCCAGAGTCCGAGAGACATGGGTGCCACGCACCTGACCAGTCCGTGGGACTTTGGGCAGGACGAGGTTACCTCTGCACCTCAGTTTCCTGTTTTGTCTTCAGGGAGATGACAACCCCAACTGGGGGGACTGCTGTGAGAGGGGCCCCACAACTGGATGTGGTCTGTAACCTAGAGACCGGTGGGATGCTGGCTTAGCAACCTTCAAGGGTAAGTTATTTTCATTAATAATGAAAAGGCCAAGAGAGAGGAGTGTGCAGACCACCACCTATGGACTCTGCCTTCTCCTTTCCCTGTCCCTCTTCTCAACCCTTTTGGGGTTTGCTTCTTTTCTTTTTAAGCTCTAATTGACTAAATTCTACCTGTGAGCCAACTAATCATAATAGGTAAGAAAGTAGGAAAGAGGACAGATGGCACCTGATTGGAACTTGAAAAGGACGGTGGGGGAGGCCTCACTGGGAAGGGGAGCCAGTGGCAGAAGAACGTTTCTGGGGGCAGGAACAGCAAGTGCAAAAGGCCTCCAGGAAGGGCCGTCTGATTACGGCCTGGTTGACTGTGGGAAGGATGTCAGGTGGGACCCCTGCAGGGTTTTGAGCAGAGTGGTGACTTGGCCTTACATTTTACTGTTTTGCTTTTGAAAAAAATCACGTACTTTAAGAAAATTGTAGGATACAAAGTTTCCTAATTTACCCATTTTTAAGAGCACAGTGCAGGGGCGTTAGGTTAACACCCACACTGTCATGCCACCATCAGCGTGATCCGTCTCTAGAACTCGTTTCACCTTTCCAAAGTGAAACTCTGCCCACAGCTGAATAGGAACTCCCCAGTCCCCTGCCCCAAGCAACCACCGTTCTCCTGCTGTCTCTGGCTTGGTGACTCACCATGGAACCCTTCAGTATAAGGCCGATTCCCCCCATTGTCCCGAATGGGAACACAGAGGGTGGCAGGGTCAGCATCAGGCTGGTCCCCAAGCTCACACCTGCCCTAGTCCCGGAGATCCTAGGCGGGAGGCTCTGAGCCCAGCTCCCGTTTACTCCTCAGCAGCCTTGTGGGTTTGGCACAACTTTTTTATCAACCGTGGTTGTCAGGAAACAGGGACTCTGAAAGGAGGTGTCGCCTGCTCAGAGTCACACGGCAACACAGTGCTGGAAACAGTCTGGGACTTTTAAGGCTGGGGCCCCTTTGTTTGCTACATTTACCACTGGGCAGGCACACACCCACTTCCCCCAGGCCCAGGCCAGCTCTTTCCTGTAAGACCTAATCCCACTCCTGGTCCTCAGGACCCCACCCCACTCCCCTCCAGCCTTGCCTCCTCCTGGCCCCAGATGGCCAGCCAGGCAGACAGGGGAGGTAGAGAAATGACTGAGAAGCACGTGGAAACAAGGTTTGGGAGCAGAGGCAAGCGGGCCAGAGCAGGCGTGCAAAGGCATTACCTCCGTTCCTGCTGGAGTCTCCGCGTTATCCTCTGTACCTGATGGAGCCTGTTCAGGACCCGCTCGTTCACCTGCGGGGAGGTGGGAGTGCACAGGTCAGCTGGCCTCCAATCCACAGAGGGTGAGTGGAGCTCCCGCTGTGACCAGGGAGCTGGCTCAAAGGTAGTCTTTGGACCATAAAGGGCTGTACCTCCTGCACTTGCTCCTTCACCCATTCATGCTGCCTCTGCTCCGGTCCCTCCTCCCTTCCCCTCCACTCACACTGGCCTCCACACTGCTGCTGCAACCCCCTGTACGCCCTCCTGTCCTGGGGGCTTCACACATGCTCTTCCCCCGAGTTAAATGAGATCATCATGGTGGGCCCCAATCCAATAACTATGGTGGGCATCCTTGTAAGAAGGGGGACGTGGGACACAGACCGCGCACACAGGGAGAATGCCATGGAAAATGAAGGCAGAGGGCCAGGGGACACCAAAGACTGCCAGCAGACCACCAGTCCCCAGGAATGAGGCGCAGAGCAGTTCTCCCTCACAGTCTTGGGGGCCGACCCTGATTTCAACTTCCAGCCTCCAGAACCAAGAAACAGTGCATTTCTGTTATGTAGCCACCCAGTTTGCGGTGCTCGGTTGCAGCAAATGAACACAACCAAATTCAGAGTCTTTCTGACCACCGTCCCTCCTGTTTGAAAAGGACAGTGACCACCGTCCCTCCCGTTTGACACCTTTCTCTAGCATCCCCCTCATTGGAAAAAAGAAATCCAAACCTCATGCCATGCTGTTAGTTGTTTGTGGGCCTGCCCACTGCTCCATCCTTGTTCTCATTACAGAGCTAATGCAGTGATTCAGCGGACAGAACCTGAGTCTGGGGGTAGGGGCTGTGAGGATTGAGGGGAGGACCCAGAGAGATTCAATGACAGAATAGATAAGAGGGACAACTGATGCCAGGGGTATCAGAGACCTGAAGAGCTGGAGCTTTGACCTGTGACCGGTGGGGAGCAGGAGAGGCACCTGTGAGGCATCAGCGAGCTGGTCTGGGCTGTCAGGGAAGCTCCTAGAGGAGAGAGCACTCCAGGTACCTTGCACAGTGACAGATGCATAACAGGTGCGTAATCAATGAATAATGAATGAAAGATTCATCCTGCTGAGCAAGGAAGGCTGTGCATGTGGACAGAAACTGAGAGGGGGTGGTAACTTAGACCAGGGGGGCCTGACACGGGATCCGCACTCACCTACCTGCTCGATCTCCCGGCAGCGCCGACCTAACGCCTGGTACTTTCTGCGATTGAGTTCCCGCTGGCGCCGTTGCTGGCCCCGGGCTGCCTCTTCCTCTTCATCTCGCTCATGGAGGCTCGAGTTGCCCAGACCCCCAGACACGAACTCCACTTCTGTCTCAAGCTCACTCTCCAGGATGTGACCACCAAACAGCGGAGGCAGCGCCAGCTCCGAGCCTGGTGGCGCTGAGAACTCTTCAAAGCCCATGGTCCTGTAGAGTCAGGGGGCTCAGGGACTTTGAACTTCCAGCCCCCAACTCCTCCTCCCTCAGACTCAGAAGTCCAGGACCCCGCCCTCCCTTTCCAGCACCCACAATTCAAGCTCCGACACCCTCCTCCCAGGACCTGGGAGTTCAGACCCCAGACTCTTCCTTTTGAGGATCCAGGGAAGATCGAGGTCCAAGTCCCTCACTGAGACCTAGGATTCCAGGTCTCCAACCTCTAGAATCCCAGCCTCCTTCCCCAGGATGCTCAAGCACAGACCCCAGTCCTAAGAGTTCTAACCCAAAGCCGTTGCAGGAACTACAATCCCCATCAGCCCTCATAGTAAAGCGCGGATGGCTGCACATTCTGCAGGCGAGTGTCTCTTGAGATTGGCAATTTTCCTCAAAGCCACTTACCCTTCTCTCTGCTCCAGCTCCATCTCACCCTTGCTCTCGCCGCCCCAGGACTCAGAACTTCCAACCTCTCAAACCTCTCGGTTAAGTCGTTCAGAAAACTACAGGTCCCATCAGGCTTCACAGCCAAGCTTCCGGGATTCGGCCGCTAGGCCCCCTGGGAGTTGTAGTTCCCAATTTCCGGCTTTCCCCCCGTAACCACCCACTCATCCGACCCCGAGTCCCGGCTGAAAGGCCTGGCTCTCTTGTCTAACCCCGCCACCAGTCGTCTGGGCTGCCTCCGTCTTTATTCTCGTCTTGACGCCGTGTCGTCCGACCACGGCGATTCTCCGCTTAGGAGGCTCAGTCTTCGAAGGGCCGTGAGCCGGCAACGTCCCTCACCTCGCCTTTTGCTCACTCCTTCTCCGCCTAGCTGCCGGGGCTAATAAAGTTGTTGTTCCAAACGCAGCCCGGAAGGACGTG